>NC_041364.1:13052475-13184975 GCF_900634415.1 Cottoperca gobio
AAACAACAGACAGGAGACACAGCATGCTGTTGTTGCTGAACGGATTGTTCTATTTGATGAGCTGTCAAAGACCAATTAGGGAGATGGGACAGTTTAATTTAGATCTGAACTCAGTACACATACCTAGTATTCTTAATAGGTTTTCTATGTAATAGTACTTTGTTTCATTAGCATTTTAGAGACACTTTTACTCTGTTTTAGCCTCTCTATTAATGCACCCACACTGGCCATTATACATATATACAATATACAATACAGTATAATTATACAATTCATTTTTATTATATATTATTTTAATAATAGTACACTGAATTGGCTTTTACAATTTGTACTTATATTATTACTTATATTACTTTATAGACATCTGATTTTAATTTTCTTATTTGTGTTTTTTAGTACATAGGATTTCTTTTTTTACTCAGCTATATTGTAAATGAGGTCTCTATCTCAATGTATGTCCGAGTTAAAGTAAAGGTTGAATGAAAAAACTATATAAATTGTGTCTGTTTACTGATGATCCGTAGTGTAAAGGGCATGACAGTTGAAATACCCTCATTCTAATGCACCCATGATATTACAATGTCAGTCATTGCACAAAATCAACAGAGACAGATTGTGTGGTAATGAACATATACCAGTGAATTTACAGTAATTTGTAGTAAGCATTTATACAGCATGAATCACAGGGTCTCTGTGTGGAGTTTAACTGTAGGAAAGAAAAAACAGGGTTTGTGTGATTTGCATGTATTTGTGGTGTGCAAGAGGTGTGAGAGCGAGAAATACTAATGGTGAGAGACACACAAACTGTGAGAAACGGTGTGTGTGCACGAATTCCATTCACATATAGTTAATTGTAGCTCACTGAGAATGTCAGTTATTTGAAAATGTATATTTTATAAACATCTAATCCAGAAAACAGGTTCTGAAAATAGAGGCACGTTCAAGGTTTACTTTGCAACAACAGGCCATTAATCAAAACTGTCAATAAAACAGGATGTACAACAGTCTTTGGTAACAGCAACGGTAGCATGAGAATCTGATTGGTCAGCTAGAATCAATGTGACTGTAATGGACACTCTGATTGGTTCAACATTGCGCCTAGAGACAAAGGCAGTGTCTGATGGATCTCTGCTTTCACAGGGTGTATCCATAATAGATTCACTACCCCCCCTCTTGTATCCATGGTGACGCAGATGCAGCCTCCGTCAGTGCCCCTCCCTGCACCCCCCACCACTGCACCTCTCTTTATGAGCACATATGCCAAGGACAAATGTTCCCTAATCACAACCTTAGAATCTCAGATACATGCGTTCAATTTAACTAAATAGCACATAATGTTCACATTGTGCACATTCACCCTTTGTTTCTTTATTTTAAATATATATATATATATATATATATATATATATATATATAATAGAGGTCACCCTTCATGTACACTCTCCCTTTCTCTCCTATTCTCTCTCTCTCTGTTTCCCATTCACACACAGAGACAGCCTGAACCAAACAATTTTTGACGGATTAAGAATAAATCTAGTTTTATAGTCGGGCATGGATAACCTAGATTTGTCAATCAAACAGTTAAATGGGGAAGAGGGCACGGACTGCGTTTGGCTTTATTAAGAATGTAAAATGGGACAGGACCCGCTATCCATGGATCAATACTGACACAGAAACTCAATAACAATACCAGTCAATGCACTGCCGCATACAGAGAGGCAACATGCTAAATAATTGAACGTATTGACACACCGACACACATAAGGCACAAAAGATAGGCATGTTGTTTCCACTTTTTGCCACAAGGGGGAGCATTTTTACCCTTGTCTTTGTTCTCTATAGCAGTTTTCACATGTACAGACAGACACACACTGATGTCAGAGGCAGGCAATGCTACAAAGCCTTAGATTAGATTAGCACGCTCACCCACTCCAAAAATTGTATCGGTGCTACAGATGCACTAGCAGCCTCGGTGTCTGCCACACATTTCCTCTGCCTGCGGAAATTAAAATGTCAACTGGGGAAGGAGACATTTGTGTGGATGTATCTAACACTACCTGCACATTCCCACCCAGCCTGATATATTATCAAAACAAAGAGGGAAAGACGGAGAGATAAGTCCATCAGCCAACATCTGAAGACAATGCAGAATACAGTGGATCCATTACAGAGCATTTTATCGTTTATATCATTCACATTTTAAGGGCAATTACATAACGGCAACTGTAAAGCAAAGTTTATCTACACTTTGCTTTCTCATTTCTCATTTCCCATGCATCAGAGAACCTTACCTCGATGTATCAATGTAGCAGTGTGTAATGTCTATTTTTAGTTTCTTATCAATCATGCAGTACTGAATATGCAGCGGGCAGTGCTGCATGGGAAGTGCATTGCAGGTGCAGGCCCGCTGTGCTAGAGCTTGGCCCATTTCTTATTTTTAAAAGAAAAGAAAAAGGGCCTGAATAATAGAGGAGAGTGCTGGCCTGCAGAGAATCTGATGTTGGAAATGACTGAAATGGTTGTGTGAGGTTGCTCCACTTTCCACAGAAAATGAAGAGAACTATTTATAAAATAATGACTTGACTCCTAATCATTCAAGCTAGAGCTCTCTTGCTGCCGGTCTCCGAGAATAGCAAACACCATCTTCCACTCTCATCAGCATCAAAACTTAAACACGTACACGGACATCACCCTATGTGTAGCAACAGAATTATGTTATGATGTGACGAGGCACCATGAGTGTGCATTTTTGCTTGTGTGTGTGTGTGTGTGTGTGTGTGTGTGTGTGTGTGTGTGTGTGTGTGTGTGTGTGTGTGTGTGTGTGTGTGTGTGTGATAGAGAAAGAGAGGGAGAATACACTCAGTTGCCAGTTTATCAGGTGAAACTTAATACAAACTATTACACACTGCTCTATCAGCCCTGTAACAACACCTGCTTCTATACTGGTTATAACGTTCAGTTTTGGTGGAACTGTTTTAGTTTTGTTCATTTTTTAAACTGAGGTGTTACTTTGTCATATTTGGGGTTTTTTGGACACTGTATGTTATGGTGCTGTTCAACTGTATTGTGTTATTAGATAGATAGATAGATAGATAGATAGATAGACAGACAGACAGACAGACAGATAGATAGATAGATAGATAGATAGATAGATAGATAGATAGATAGACACTTTATTTATCCCAAAGGAAATTCATATTATGAGTTGTTTCTAATATTGTGTCCACTCAATCCATTTGGTTCGAGTAAATATTAGAAACACCTCTTAGCATAATTCAATACATTTCAACAGCACTTCAAACGGCAGCCTCCATAAGACCATGACGTTAAAATCCACTCCAATACATCTTAAAACAAATGCATCACATAAAACAGCATAAATGAATCTAAGAGGTGACAGAATTTGAAAAATTACAAAGCTGTTGCAAAGGTTACGAACATATAGAGAAATGCGGGTTAATGATCAACTCAATCGGGACAAAGCAAATGCACAACAAAAATAAATAAATGCATAACAAAAAGCAGTCTGGACATTAGTCTGGAATGTAAGGGTGAGTGGCATCCTAGCGTACTCTCTGTTGCCTTTTCAAAGCTACTCTTCATCGTTAAGATGATTCCACCTAATCGCATTAGAGGAGCAACATAGAATTATGACTTTACACACTTTGCAGAAGCCTTAATCCAGGGCAAGTGGGAATTCTGACAGCAGCAGCAGAATAGAAAGAAAGCTTTGACAGGAGTTTCCTATTTATAACACCTGAAGGAACACTGATTATGTTTTATTTATTTTCCATAGAGCACATGAAGGTAGAATATACTGGTTTCACAAAGGTAATATTGACCGCAGGGTGACATTACACTGTACATGTATTTCTATTTTACTGGTCACTGAGTGTATTTCTTTCTGTCATATATTTGCTCCATAAGAAGCACCATCAGCACAGTTTACGACTCTAGTTCTCTGTTAGAGGACAAAGCAAAGTGAATCTGGATTAAGACGAACATCAGGGAGTAAACAAGGGCTTAGGGAACAATTATACTCCAGTCTTATTGCAAAGACCCCGTTTACAGTAGTCTGTAAACAAGCAGACCAAACTCCTAGTTATTTTTGGTATTATGTTTTTTTAACGCCCTTTGTTGTGTCTTTTTAGTTTAAACAGATTCTCACTTCATTACCTGTAATGTGATGCATAGATTATCTTGCCCCGTGTCTACTGTGGATGGTTTAGTTTTGGTGTGCATGAAATATTTAGTTTTTCCTTATTGATGTATCATGTAACACCTTATCGTGTTGTCTGCCGTTACACCCTGCTGATATCTAAATCAGACTAAACACAGCATAATATGATGTGACACACTTAAAGCGATGAACTGAGTTGACTGTTAGTCAAAATCTACATACGATGAGAGACGTAAACTCAGAAAGACGCATAATCGATTGCATCTAAACACATAAATGTCATGTCATGCAATGTGTCACACTAATCACAGTCTTTGAGTATCACATGCACTTATATGACCAAAACTGTTAAAATGCAAGAAAAGTCTGCATCTGAAAGTAAACAATCTTACATAAATCATCTTCAACAAAAAAGCAGGTCAAGGATAAAAGATTCAGCAAGAATGTTTTTTTTTCCAGCATCTGAAAATCAGTGTTATTTGTAGTTCCACAAAAAGCATAATTCACTAACCTTTGGATACCTTAAATTAGATAAGAAGATTTTTTAAAAGATGGCTATTTGATTTGTCTTGAGTCCCAAAATATAAATCAGTAATTATTCATCAATTAAACCATGTTTATGTACAGCGATACTATTACTGTTTCTTGGAAACGATGTGTACATTTCACTAGTAATCATGGTCACTAATACTGCAACCGTCACATACGCACGCACACTGAAGCTTTAGCATAAGGCCCAAGGCTGTACAGCAGGAACCAGCAGCGCTTCATCTTTTAATGAGACATGATGAGATACGCACCGTCAATAAAGACTCCGTTAACAATACAGAACAACATGTATGATATAGTACATATGGTGCAAAATGATCCTAATTGCTTAGTGTATAGAGAATAGCATCAGATCAACAAAGATGAGGGGCAATCTTGCAACACATGGTAATATTGCCATTCAGCCTTAGCTCACAGATCCCCTTTTTAAAATAAATGTTTGTCTGCTGATATGTATATAAAAGGAGAGGACAAACAAATAAACACTGTGACCAAAACACGCACACACATTTGTAATGTAAATAGGGGGATGAAAGTACCAATTGAAAAGCCTTTTTTAAGAATATTGAATATAAATCCATGCCTTGTCTGTAAGTCTGACAGTTCTCTCACTGCATATGGAGTACCCATTTACAAAAGTCAAGTCAATTCAACAACAAATCCGTAATAGCCACTCTGGGTTCATATAAAGAGGACACGCACACTTATACGCTTCCAGAGAATAGGTGCATATTATGTTTGCCTTTGGCTCCATGCCTGAGGCTGTAAAGAGCCAGACTAAGGTTTGGTAGTGTGTCCCATCCCTCTTCTTTTGCTGCAGTCATAAGGCTGAGAGAAAGAGAAGGGTGCTCTGACATATTCTGCTCTACTCACAGCTCTAGTTTCTACACAGAGAGAGACGGTGGTGTAGTGAGGAACGGCTGTCTCTGTACTCAGAAGGAGAGAGGAGCAAGGAGGAAGCATGATGGAATAAAGACTAATGGACAAAGCTATGTTTGCTAATAACAAAAAGCACTTAAATGAAAAAGAGATGTGCAAGAGAACGAGGGGGAGAGTAACAGCCTCCAAAAGGTGTCAGCCATTTTCTATGAGCTTGTAATTACATGAAGAGACAGGAGGGGGCATAAGAGAGAGTACCAGCTAGAGGAAATGAGGATGCGTAGGAGGAGAGGGATGAAGAAAATCAGAGAAATAATCTTTGCGTAAGAATGAGATGGAAGAAGATTTCTAAAAGCAAAGAAGAAACAAGCAAATGAAAATAAGCCAATGTAAGGTGAAGATGAGAAGGAAAGCACACCAGGCTGGAGAATAGTGGGGTAGTAGTGATAACGAGAACAAAGGCAGAGGAAGAGGGAGAGAGGGAGCCAGTCGGTGGGAGGAGAGAGCGGGATATGAGTCAGACTTACAGCATTAACACCCATCTTCAACACCCATGTCTCATTGTTTTATTCATACTCTACACCCACTAGATAAGATGGCGGGGAAACTCGGAAGAACATTTAGCGATCGACACGCATGTAAACACGTACGTACACAAGTCAAGTGTGTGTGTGGCAACAGGGAATCACATCACCAAATCTCCCTAATATCATGATAGAATAATAGCACTAACCCTAAATGCCAACGTTCCTGATTTAATGTTTTCCTGACAGATGGTTCACCCTAAAAATAAACACAGCAGACCAACTTCAAATAATGAAAAGCTACATGTGGGATGAGATGACTCACTCACTGTACATAACAGCTCACTGGTTCGCACTCCAATAGATGACCAGAAGGAGCCAAATGACATTCGGACCATTTTGAAAATAACAAGAAAACTGATTAGACGTTTCGGGCTGTAGCTTTATTTAGGATTAAGAGCAGGCTTTCTCTCTACATATCACAATGTCCTGTGATCAAACACACTTGATATCAGCACTGTGACTCACTACACATCCCTGAAAGACTACAGATCAAGTCATTGTATATATGGGAGGACAATACTGACAACATGTTCATGCTTTTCAATAAAAAAGGTTGGACTTTAATCTATCCCTGATGTCAGGTCAAAAATAAAAACTAATTTAATCAAATCAAATCAAATGTATTTATATAGCCTAATATCACAAATTACACATTTGTCTCAGTGTGCTTTACAGACTGTACAGGTTACGACACCCTCTGTCCTTAGACCCTCGCATCGCACAAGGAAACACTTCCTAAAAGAAACCCCATAATTAAAGGGGGAAAAATGGAAGAAACCTCAGGGAGAGCAACTGAGGAGGGATCCCTCTCTCAGGACGGACAGACGTGCAATACATGACGTGTGTACAGGATAAACAACACAGTACAAATACAACATCCATTTGACAGAAATTATGTTGTGATCAAAAAATAGAAAGTATGGATGAATCCAGGATCGTTTACATTGATCTAATTGTCTTTTCGAAAAATGCCTTGTGATGATGCAACATCTTCTTAGAGGATCATGCAATTACTGAACTAAAGTTAACATATGAAACCCCCCACATGTGCAGTCATGTTGTTTTACCTGCCAGCAGCAATATGCTCTTTGCATGACACACATATCACCATTAGCTTTCATAGGCAAGTTGTGCCCAGTTTAACTAGAACACTCAATCAACTCAATATAACTAGCGAAACATACTCAGAAATGTCAAGACCAAGGATCAATGAATTGTATTTCTGTGAATACAGTACCGACCATATTGTCACATTTTTTAAAATAGATTATTTTACTACTAAACAGTGTTTTCTATCACTGTCAGGTGAAAACATTTTAAAATTAAAAGTTTTAAGCAAAAACTAAAACTAATTTACAGTTTGCTTTTCTGAATTGATTTAATACATTTAAAAACATGTAAATGCCTTACAGTGATGATGCGGAATAGTATTAGAGGGTTTATGAATTGTAGTTAAAATATATAAAACACCACATATGCAGTCATGTTTATTTTTAATGTTTTACCTGACAGTGGCAATATGCTCACCATTAGCTCACATATGCAACTTAAGCCCGGTATGACCAGCCCACTCAATGAACTCAATGTACAGTTAATGGAACATACTCGAAAATATATACATACAAAGCCTTGTAAGTGAACAGATAGGGGGATAGTCGTGGGGGTAAAAGGAGGCCTGCAGCTAAATACTGAATCCATCTAACAGCCAACATCTGATCCCATTCATGCATGGCTAGAAATAAATACAACATACGGTATTTAATCAGACAAGTGATGGCAACTGTGGCTTTATACCCGATCTACTCCACTGTGAGCAGTGCAGGGATACAGCTGTAAGAAGGAAATCCTCTTACTTAGGCTGCATCCAGTGTCTAAACAGCTGAGTCTGGATTTCCCTCACCCATTAATACATTTTATCAATCAGAGATCAAAACCCCACCCCATAAATCTAAATCTCGGGACACTGGATGCTTTTAGGTTCACGGCAGGGTGAACTTTAAGGGGATTTTCAACCAACTGTGTCCTCACTTGTTTTCCACTTAATAGCTGCATGCAGCCTTGCACTGGCTGCTCAGTCAGTTCAATCCTCCAGGCATGCACTGATGAACTAAGCACAGCAGCAGATGTTGTGGCTGTATGAACACCGATGCCAAACAAGTGCAGTACTACATCTGTTCTGATCTCTGTTGATTCAGAAAGAAAAAAACATATTTAAACATAGCACAGGTCTAACTATCAAGTACTGGTTATTACTTCAGACAGACATATAAAGATAGGCCTACATGTTTTTCAACGCCGTTATTGTATTAATAATATTGCTTGTAAATTATTACATTATTAAGAGATGTGTTCATTCACATCGGCATAATGCAGCACCTTGAGCTAAGCTCAGATCAACTAGATTTAAAATCACACATGAACATAGCGGGCACACAATGGTTTTTATTAGTGCAATCAAGGTTGCTCATTGAGGCATATCTGGAGAGAGGTCTTGATTAGGCTGCAGTCGAGTGATTCTAAAGCGAGAGTGGCAAGGTCCAACCTATAGGACTCATCCACACAGCCATGAGTCAATGGACTGAGATGTAATGAAACTGAGGGCTTATATAACGAGTGCTGGTGAGGAGAAAGGGTCAGCCCTATACTCGCACAATACCAGGCTTGAAAGAGATAGGAGTGAGACAGAAGAAAGAAATATATACTCTTTGTCTTTACCTTTTTGTTATAATGCAGGTAACCAGATCAGACTTCCTGGACAAGCTCAACAAATACAATGTCTCTGTATCAACATAGAAGAACCAGGTTTGACCCATATACTTAAGAGCAGTGACTAGCCCGGCCCAATGCACATCAAAGCCACACATGGCTTTGAACCAGTCTCGTCATGTTCTAGGACAAATGACAAGAGTGAAAGGAGCTGTGCCAGGGAGTCTTGGCCTGCAGTCGTGAATGCAGCCCACAATGAAATTGTTGGCCCACTGACTCTTATTTGTCCCTGTTAACCCAGAGGCAAAAGAAGGGAGCCCATATCAGTGTTGTAACTACTTAATTTACTATCATTGTCTAACAGAGAAAAATAACGTTATCTGCAAGGTTGTCTATCTCTGTCTGTGTCGCACATCATAGATACAACTGGTATCAATTCACATAAAGTGTAGGATTTAAAACTTTGATTTATCAGACTTTAAGTTAAAGGCACAAAGTATAAGTTCTATAATACTTTTACATTACATTACATTACAGTTCATTTAGCTGACGCTTTTATCCAAAGCGCCTTACAATAAGTGCAAACAATCATGAGGATACAACTCCGAACAGCAAGAATCTTGCAAATTAGCTTCAAATAGGTACAATCCTTTAAGTGCAGAACAATAGCTTCAAATAAGCAAAACAAAAGTGCATCATACAGAAACAATAGAATACGAAATTGACTATTAGCTACAAATAAGCCAAATCGATATAAGTGCAACATACAAAGAACAGTTTAATTTAATTTTTTTATTTAATATAATTGTTTTAATACTTATTTACTAATACTAATTTACAGTTAGTCTAACTTGATATAAAGAAGATATATTTCACTTTGGCCAACCATTCTCTGTGTGTCCACGTTCAAAACACAGCACTGCACAGAGCTGTAACGTAATGCACAATCAGCTTATTGACCAAATACTCAAAAAGCTGCACTGCAGCAGTGCCTGTGCTTGCTGACATTCACAATAACAACCTTCTGATTCACCAACACCAAATCACCTAAATGTTCTGCAAAGAGGAAAAGCTGATACACACACACCAGCAGGACAGTACATCTGGTATCAGCCCAGATGACAAAATGTTCAGCAGCATCTGGTCGGCATGCAGTTTATGTGAAACATTACAATATAACCTAAAACAGCAGGTATTTATTCAACTTATCAACATAATGCCAATATAATAATCAACAACAAAACTTAATATACCACTCCCCTTCCTCCATTCACAGAGCCTCATCAGCTTGATTAGTGAAAAATAACTAATTTGTCAACCATGTCTACTGTAAGGGACCAGTCATAAAATAATCAATACTCAGTGACACAGAAACAGAAATGCTTACGAGCACTCTGAGTTATCCCGGTATGGTTATGTGTTATTAGATGTTAAAAACAATCTAAAATAAAGAAAGAAGAAAGCTGTAATTGCAGTTGCTTATGATGCTAGTATTGTTGCATTACAGAATACAACACTATTGTTGTGCGGTGCCAGAGCCTAAGCTGATCTAAGTTCACCTGTTCTATTTTTTTCAACTTTATGTTTATCGGGAAAAGTTAAACAAACCCACTTTCCAGTTATTAAAAATGTATTTCTTTGAAATCCCACTGAATACATGTACTCAATATAGATTTCCTTGACTTCTCTGTCCCTCTCCTCCACATTTGCACGCCACCTTCACCTCCACTTTCATCCCACGTTCATATATCTGTTCTCTTTTTAATATAGTGCTGAAGGGGTTAAATGTTACCCATGAATATTGTATACGGGGCTTCTTTATCAAAGTTTTAGATCATGCACGGTGCTTGTTATCCAGACTGAATGATTGTGATTGTTTACTCTGATTGGAAACTGGAAAAAAATAAGATTAGAAGAGAGCAGGAAGGGACATAATCTAATAGTGGGGTGGGTTTATCTCAGTGATCATTGAGTCCAAGTGTAATGTAAGTCACTTTAAATGACTGACCTAATAGAACAATGGAAAGTAAAGTTTACAGGGCATAGAAATTAAAATAAAGATGTTTCACACATTCACATAGGCCAGACCGAGGACCAGAGTACAGAGACTTGAAGTTCTTAAATTACAACAGTTGGGAAGAGAGCACAGATAGAATAAAATAGTCCAAACTACACTCTTGGCTAAAACAACCATGTATTCATGTAATGTAGTATACAGTATACTGAGCAAAACAGAAAGAACAGCAGGATGCAGGAGCTATAACTATCCCAGTATTAAACATCATTAAGCAGCTATATGCCTGTGACATGGATCAGACAGTGTTGCATGGGTGGGAGCTGTTATCTGTACTTGGTCTCGTCTCTGGTTAAAGTTTGATCTGTAATGAAAGCTGCAATGTGTTGAGAAGGAAGCTGTTTTTGTACAATCTTTCCATTTATAAAACATAAAAGAGGTTACTCATATTATGATTTTATCATTTAAACAATATTCTTAGAAACATTTTCAGACATGACAGGACATCTGATTTTCAGCACGGGCTTTGATTGATATAATCGTCTAACAGTGCGTCTTTCTTTCTCTCTGCGAGTCACTACATCACAGAGGGAGCATGCTCGGCTTGTGCTCTATTTTCTTCCAACCCCCTCTCTTCTGTGAAAGTGCCTTTCAATAAAGTGGATTAGGCATTTGTGAGTGTGCGCGACGTGTTGTTGCATGTGTACGTCTATGAGCACAAGCGTGCATGTGTGAACTGTGAACATGAAGATAGTAGCTGTTTTCGTTGTGCCCTACTGTGTGTGTAAATTAGATTACCATCACTGCTGCTGACCTCAATGTGAGTTGCGCCATCCTCCAACAAAGCTGGAGCAATACGGAAGAATATGCCCTACTGACACACAACAGCACATGCAGCATCCACCGCCACAACCCTACAGGCATGAGCCACAGCAACACAGAGCTAAAAAGCATGTGGCAGAATGAGAGAGGAGATGGACTGCAGGAAAAGAACGAAAATGATAGAGAGACAGAAAAGGGTGGCATATGAAAGAGGAATAAAAAGGGCAGAGACATAAAAGTGGGAAAAGGAGGCCAAGAGTGGTAGGGGGGAGGGGAAAGACTGGGAGTGATATCAATATGGAGGGTGAAGAAGGAGGAGAGAAATATTGAGGAGACGGAGAGGGACGCTGCAAAAATGGAGAAAGGAAAAGCAGGCCATTGCATGAAGCATCAGCACAGTAGAACAGGGAGAACTGCAATGAAGGATATCTCATAGAGTAACATTCATATTGCAATATGGGGTTTACAGTTTGTAGGGAGTCGAGAAGGGAGAGTGAAATTTAAAAGGAGATCATACAGCCGAACATATTTTGAAAGGTTTACATAAGATGAGGGTAAAGGGGTAAGGGAAGTGGATGCAGAAAAGGTTATAAAGCAAAGACCCGAGTGGAATGCAGCGAGAAGAGGAGGAAATTGTCAGCATTCCTGTAAGTGTGAACACAGAATAGCATCAACATCATCTAAAACCAGTTCTCTCAAGTTGCTGACATTACAGTACATACAGTCTTGCTGTAACAGCTGTGTCCCCTCTCCTCTAACATTTAGCTTGTTCTCTTGCTCTCTCCCTCTGACACTGAATACCCTTTAATGAGGAAAATGCTCTCACCCACTCAACAAAGACAACATACACAGACTCACAAGACACAAGGGTCATTGCACTGTGAATGATTTTCAGTGCAGACACTCAGCATGCAAACACAATTGCACAGATCTGTTAAGCCAGCCAAGCAGACTGACAAAGCCACTGGAGCAAGCAGCCACGCCCCCGCCAAAGAGAGCATCCAGAATGAAAATGGAATAGGAATATACTGTGACAGACATGCTAACAGTCTCCTGTAATGTTTAAAATCCCAGGCAAGTTCATATATAGTTGCAAACAACAGAAGTACATTTTCAAATGTAGCCGCAAACTTGCGTTGACTGTACCAACATCTGCATGTTGTCAACAAGGCAAACACAAGTTGCATAATCAGACATAGTGTTTTGATTCATCAGACCAAGGTGCTTCCCATGTGCTTGCAATCGGAATGCAGCTCGTGACCCTACTTGTAATTCATCCACTCGTCTTTCATCTGCTTTTCTTCCTCTCCCAGAAATGACATGGTAAAGTAACAACTGTGCAGCAATATACAATTTAGTAGGAGACAACTTTTCCTCACACACGGCCAGCTCGCAGTGTGACCAAAGTCAACCAATGTGATCCACCGACATCACCCTGCAATTTTTAGGTTTAATGAGATGCACTCATGTTTAATTACATCAATAAATCTTTTCAGGGCATCTGCTGTCCAGGCACAGCTTAGCACTGTATTGTGAAACCCATGATGCCTCACACACTTGTATCTCACACACAAATGCATGCAACATGAAATATGCACTCTTGCACACAGAGAGGCTGTTATTTATATCTAGTAGTGAACTGAATAGAAATGGAAAGAGGAAGTGCAGCGAAAGTGTGTTCAGCCTCTACTCCATGAAGCCGAGCAGCCACCTTACTCCATATCTGAACTGATCCTTTCCCTTCCTGCATGTATACTCCACTTACTGCTTTATTTCACATGCTGCTCAAAGGGTCAAAACATTCCACCAGCTTTCAACATAGACATATTTAATGACAGTTAAAAATATGTGTTTTCTGACGGTCATTTTCCAGGTAGGAAATCTAATGTTGACCCAGTTGTTGAGAGAAAAGATTATCGCCATACTATAAAATATCTAATTAGAAGCTCAACTATTCTCGCCTTCACTATTGCTTCAGTAGCTGCACCATCTGTTGCCTGACTTAGGTAGATTGTGCTGTTATAATCCATTTGTTTCTATCTAAATAAACCCATTTTCATTAAATATTGTGAGATGTCTATAGATGAGCCGTACAAAAGCCACATCCCCTCCCCCTCCTCTACTGCTCTCTGTATCCCTCCCTCCCTCTCTCCCTCCCTCCCTCATCATCCTCTTCCGCTGCTGTTGCTAAGACCACTGAGCGCATGCTTGTCTGTGGAAACCAGTAGACTCAGAGAGGTGGATCTCCTTGTGTGTTGCTATGGGAAACGCACAGTGTTCGGCAGAGAATCAGCCCAGAAGCCTAGCATGCAGTCCTCCACACATGTGGTAAAATATGACCTATTTTTTAGTCAGACAAAGGGATGGATCATCTGCACAGAAGCTAGTGTGTTTAATATCTATCTATCTATCGATATGTATCTCTCTATATATAGAGATATATATATAGAGTACATATATACATGTATATATATGTGTGTGTGTGTGTGCATGTGTGTGTGTGCGTGCGTGCGTGCGTGCGTGCGTGCGTGCGTGCATGTGCGTGTGTGTGTGTGTGTGTGTAAACTGTGCACACTCTTCTACATCACTGTATTGCATTCTTTGAGTCCAAGGCACACAAGGCCAATCAAGTGAGAAACGATAAAAACAAATATATTGCTTGCTTTGCAGTCCTGTAAGGAATGAAGATCCATGCTGAAGCAAAGTGACCCTGCCCCACCTGACTGGCTGTACATTGTGATTCACTGCACACCAGCCGCAGGCTCCCTCTCTCCCCCCTCTCTCTGTCATAGCTACATGCCATTCATGGGCTATTGAGTCACCTCAACTACATCAGTGAGCACAGACCTCAAGTAACTGTTAGCTGGTCAGTCACTCTCTTACACACACGTAATAACAACCCTAATAGATAGGCACGTAGAGTAAAACATAAATATGTGTACAAGTGTGTAAAGCACACAGACCATCATTTATAACAAACAGTGTCTTTTTCAAATGACAATATTGTATTGATACTGAAATAACATATTATATGTGACGTTGAGGATCAGATGCAGCAGCTCAAATGATGCAGATGTTAGGAAAGCTTCAGCACTGTGGAAACAAACAGTATATTGCTTGCAAATGAGACTCCTCATGTTTTAAGGATACACTAACACAAAGAGCCAGTGGTTAATGCAATAAACAAAACGTCACTGATTAAACTGAACCTAAACCTAAACCTCTCCCTATTTAGTGAACCACAATCGTCTCACATTATGCATTTATTATGTTTGACAGCCAGGAGAATAACCTACTATGATACAACCACACATGGCCTGAAACAGACACATTACAGTTTAAAATATTAATAGTTCTCAAAGGTCTGAAAGAAGTCGAATGTAATAAAATACCAAACAGAAACAACATAACAGTTTAGAGGCATTCATTTTCTAAAGGAAAAAAGGAGTTTGCTTTGTGTATGTTCTCTTGTCCTAGATAGCAACTGTGTCCTCAGTGTCACGGGAAAGGGTGCTTTGCTATTTACAGAAACATCTTCTTATTAATAACTACTTTGATCAATATTTCACAACAATCCAAAATGTCCTATTTTACATAGCCCAGAAAAGTTTAATATTTCATAAGGTTGTATCATTTCGCAAGCACATAAGGACAACGCAGCATTAAGGTACAAACACGGCCTATTAACTGCAGTCCAATGTGTTTTTTTACTAATCAATTAACACTCTGGGCTGTGTGAGAACAAACCCCCTGTAAACCAACAACTTAACTCAGCAGTCTTAACAAAAAAGCACAGCCTCCTCAATTCCCTCAGTGATACTGCATTGTCTGTGTCTGCATTTCCATCCAGCTATTCACTGAGCTATTCTGGTGGTGTGACTCAGTACTTTTGGTACATTTAAATCATTAGGATCTGTGTCCAGTCTATCACAAGCATTCATACCAGAACTGCCTCAGGTTAAAGTGATTGTTCTTACCTCTCCAGAAGTGTGTCTCCTGTCAGGAAGCATTAGTGTGTTGGCATGGCTGCCCGGGACTATAGTAGATCCTATACTCATCCTGGGTCCAACTAGCATGTACCGCTTTTCTCCAGATCTGTACTGGATGCTGTGACACAGTGTCCCATCATAATTAGGCTCTTGTAGATATTTAGAAGTATAGTCTGTGGATTTAGAGCACTGCATTGCAATCAGCACGATGATACTGATGAGAAAAAGTGTTGAAACTGAGCCCAAAGTTATCATCAGATAAAAAGTCACATTATCATCCTCATCATCCTTTGTTGCACTTTTAACATCAGAAGCAGCAAAAGCCTCTTTGGGCTCCACAACTTTGACAAGCACAGTAGCTGTTGCTGACAGTGAAACGTTCCCATTGTCTTTCACCAGTATGAGCAGTTTATGCTCAGCCTCGTCTGTCTCTGTGAATGAGCGAAGTGTTCTGATCCGTCCTGTATAGCGGTCCAAAGCAAAGAGACTATGGTCACTAACTTCCTGCAGTGAAAACAGTAACCAGCCGTTATATCCTATATCAGCGTCATAGGCTCTGACTTTAGTCACCAAGTGTCCTGCGTTCACATTGCGGGGAATCTCCTCCACACCTTCAGCAGAACCGTTAGAGCTGACTGGATACAGGATGACTGGAGCGTTGTCGTTCTGATCCAGAATGAACACGTTCACTGTGACGTTGCTGCTTAGTGACGGAGTTCCAGAATCTGAGGCAACAACTTGGAACTGGAACTTTTTCAGAGTTTCAAAGTCAAAACCTTTTAGAGCCAAAATATCTCCAGTTTCTGAGTTTATGTTTAGAAAAGATGTAATTTTTGTGTGTTCATCCCCACTTCTCACAATGTTATATGATATGAGAGCATTATCACCCTCATCACAATCGTGAGCACTCACTGAAAACAAAGAGGCTCCTGCAACATTGTTCTCAATAACATAAAAGGTGTAAGGACTTGTTGAAAACTCTGGACTGTTATCATTTACATCTGATACAGTCACACTTATTGTCCTATGAGATGACAAAGGTTGCTCACCAGCATCTTTAGCAATTATTGTTACATCATACGTGGACTGATGCTCTCTGTCCAGCAGAGATTTGGTGACTATAGAGTACATATTTTCTTGTAAAGATGGTTTTAATGTAAAAGGTACATCCTCAGTTATATAACAGATTACCTTTCCATTTAGTCCTGAATCATTGTCGTTCACACTTATCAACGCTACTGTCGTTCCAGGTTTGGAGTCCTCAGGAATTGCACTTGAAAAGGATGTCACCTCAATCTCAGGTGTGTTGTCATTCAGGTCCACAATGCTTATTATAACACTTTTTTCTGTTGCTAGGGGTACTGGTCCTTTATCAGAAGCTTTGATGTCAATTTCATACCTGTCTTTTGCTTCAAAATCTATCAGTCCTTTAACAATGATTTCACCTGTATTAGCGTCAACTTCAAAAAAATTACGTAATTTATCATTTACATTGTTACCAAAGGAATAAACCACCTCCCCATTTAAACCATCATCTAAATCGGTGGCATTCACTTTCATGATAGTTGTGCCAATAGGGGAATTTTCATTTAGCACTGCAGCATATGAGTCTTTTGAAAAAACTGGCATATTGTCATTTACATCTAAAACATCAACGATAATTATCATAGTTCCTGATCTAGGGGGCTTTCCTCCATCCACTGCTGTCAGCAGTAATCTATGACTTCTTGTAGTTTCTTTGTCCAGCAGTTTATGCAAATACAGAACAGGAATTTTCCCATCTTCACCTCTATCTTTAACCTCTAGGCGAAAATGATCATTTTGACTGAGCTTATACAGTTGGATAGAATACATATCACTGTCTGGATCATGGGCACCTTGTAGTTGAAATCGTGCCCCGGGTAAAGCAGATTCTGATATCTCTAAATGCGTCTCGTTTTTAGAGAAGGTGGGAGAGTAGTCGTTTACATCCAAAACCTCAATGGCAACGTAATGCACCTCTAACGGATTCTCCAACACCGTCTTTATGTTAATGATGCAGGTACTGATCCGCTCGCATACTTCTTCTCTGTCAATTTTTCGGTTAACGTGTAAGATGCCATTGTTGTTCAGTTGGAAAAGGGGTTCGGTCGATCCGGAAACGATGCGAAATCCTCGAGCATTCAATGCACTGACATCCAGCCCCAAATCTTTAGCGATATTCCCAACAACAGCACCCACTGCAAGCTCTTCGGGAATAGAATATCGTAGCTGTGCCGAAGTAAAATTAAAAGTAAGATTGAAACAAACGAGAACGAGCAGGCGCTCCAACCATGCTCTGCATCCTCTTCGTGCCATATTGGATTAAAATAAAATAAAAACGAAGGTTAGATATCAAAATGTGAGTCTACACGGGAACACACATTTTAAACAAAAAATAACAACCGTCCGATTTTCGAAAAATGTTGATGAACGAGTCAAATATTTGAAGCCATCGCCCTGAAGCACAAGTGCATCCTGTCGCGAAATACCACACAACTACTGACGTAGAGGACGTTCAACAGAGAGAAGTTCATTTACACAAGCAGTGACACCATGCGAGCCGACGCTACAATGCAGATACTTTCAAAGTAGAAATCTTTTTCTATAACGGTTGCAAACGATTAGACATTTCCATAGGCTGCTGAGCAGAGGTGTATGAAGTACTCAGATATTTTACTTAAGTAAAAGTAGTAATTCCACAGTGTAGAAATACTCTGTTACAAGTGAAAGTACTGCATTTAAAATCGTATTTAAGTAAAAGTATAAAAGTATTAGCATCCAAATGTAAAAGTACTCATGATGCAGAAAGTGCCATTTCATAATAATATATATTGGATTATTGCATTATAATTATTGATGCATTAATGTGTTCATTACTTTAATGTTGGAGCTGGTAAAGGTGGAGCTCATTTGAGTTACTTTATATACTGCTGGGTATTTGTATTTTATATTAATATATCATAATTTATTAGTTGATGTATATTTTGTATTAATTATCAAAACTAGTAACTAAAGCTATCAAATAAATGCATTGAAGTAAAAAGTACAATATTTCCCCCCCAAAAAAGTGAACTCCATACCATTTTATAACTAACAGACTACGAATTATAATCATAACATATATTATGAATGTTGAGTAAAAAGTGTTCTTCACTTTTTCCATAAATCCATAATCACTTTCTGGACACTATCTCCTTTCTGTAACATTTCAAGAGAAATGGAGAGCGACACTTCCTACGTGTGTCGGAATAGATTACTACAAAGTTATTGAAAACATATTTCCAACTATTCAACAACAACACAGCGTTATCTGTATGCAAAAACAAATACAACATGATGTGAACTAGACCAGATGTAGAAGTTGCTTTTTAAACATCTGAAATTAAATAGTATATATAATTTATATAAATGTATATAAAAAGTTCTAAAAGAGATTTGACTTAAGTGCGTTAATGGTCCTAAAGTGTCACCACTATAGATCCTGCATTAATAGCCGACATGAAGGCAAGTACTTTTGGAACATTTAAATCATTAGGATCTGTGTCCAGTCTATCACAAGCATTCATACCAGAACTGCCTCATGATAAAGTGATTGTTCTTACCTCTCCAGAAGTGTGTCTCCTGTCAGGAAGCATTAGTGTGTTGGCATGGCTTCCCGGGACTATAGTAGATCCTATACTCATCCTGGGTCCAACTAGCATGTACCGCTTTTCTCCAGATCTGTACTGGATGCTGTGACACAGTGTCCCATCATAATTAGGCTCTTGTAGATATTTAGAAGTATAGTCTGTGGATTTAGAGCACTGCATTGCAATCAGCACGATGATACTGATGAGAAAAAGTGTTGAAACTGAGCCCAAAGTTATCATCAGATAAAAAGTCATATTATCATCATCATCATCCTTTGTTGCACTTTTAACATCAGAAGCAGCAAAAGCCTCTTTGGGCTCCACAACTTTGACAACCACAGGTAGCTGTTGCTGACAGTGAAACGTTCCCATTGTCTTTCACCAGTATGAGCAGTTTATGCTCAGCCATCGTCTGTCTCTGTGAATGAGCGAAGTGTTCTGATCCGTCCTGTATAGCGGTCCAAAGCAAAGAGACTAGTGGTCACTAACTTCCTGCAGTGAAAACAGTAACCAGCCGTTATATCCTATATCAGCGTCATAGGCTCTGACTTTAGTCACCAAGTGTCCTGCGTTCACATTGCGGGGAATCTCCTCCACACCTTCAGCAGAACCGTTAGAGCTGACTGGATACAGGATGACTGGAGCGTTGTCGTTCTGATCCAGAATGAACACGTTCACTGTGACGTTGCTGCTTAGTGACGGAGTTCCAGAATCTGAGGCAACAACTTGGAACTGGAACTTTTTCAGAGTTTCAAAGTCAAAACTTTTCAGCGCCAAAATATCTCCAGTTTCCTGAGTTAATGTTTAATAACGGACCAAACTTAACCTCACTGCTGTCCCTCGGAATGTGATATGAAACATGTGCATTGTCACTATCATCAAGGTCAGATGCCCTAACTGAAAATACCGGTGCTACTAGGTCATTATTTTCAGTAATATAGAACGTATATGGGCTCATTAAAAACTGTGGTCTGTTATCGTTCACGTCTGATACAACAACGCTTATTGTTTTTTCAGACGAGAGTGAGGGCTCACCGGTGTCTTTTGCAACAATTGTAAGTTCATAAAAAGACTTAAATTCTCTGTCTAGTTTCGATTTGGTCACTATTGCGTACATGTTATCTTGCAAGGATGGAGATATAGCGAAAGGAACGTCATGACGTAAAAAGCAGGAAACCTTTCCATTCGGGCCTGAGTCCAAATCATTGACGCTGATTAAAGCTACTGTTGTTCCAATTCTAGAATCTTCCGAAACTGATTTGGAAAATGAAGTAATTTCTATCTCTGGGGGATTGTCGTTAAAGTCGATAACTTTTATTATCACAGTTTTTTCTGTGGAAATAGGAATAGTACCCTTATCAGAAGCTTGTATATCAATTTCATAGCTTTCATTTTCTTCAAAATCAATTTCACCGGTCACTATAATTTCACCCGTCCGTGGGTCTATGTTAAATATATTTTGCAAATGTTTATCGGCTTCTTTACCAAATGAGTAAACAATTTCGCTGTTTGCACCCTCATCCAAATCAGTCGCATTAACCTGAATAACCAACGTACCGGGGGCTGCGTTTTCATTTAGAATGGCAGAATATACATCTTTAGTAAAAACCGGGGAATTGTCATTAAAATCAAGCACCTGAATTAGTATTTCTATTGTTCCAGACCTTGCCGGCTTCCCACCATCAATAGCTGTAAGCAGAAGCGTGTGCTCTCTCTTAGTCTCTCGGTCTAACTGTTTCTGTAAAATCAGAAAGGGCGTCTTACGATCTTCGCCCCTTTCCTTAACTTCCAAACGAAAGTGGTCACTGTGGCTGAGTTTATACTGCTGAACAGTAAACTGACCACCATCGGGGTCGCGTGCAGGTTGGAGCTGGAATCGTGCACCCGGTAATGTGGATTCAAATATCTCCAGGCGCTTCTCTTTCTCTGGGAAGACGGGGGAGTGGTCGTTTACATCCAGCACCTCTATGGCTACATAATGGATTTCCAGAGGATTTTCTAGCACGGTTTTAAGGTTGATTATACACGCGTTGCTTCGTTCACATATCTCTTCCCTGTCCACTTTCCTACTGACATACAGGATACCGTCGTCCTTATTAAAATGAAAAAGGGGTTCCGTTGAACTGCCAACAATGCGATATTCTCTATCTTTCAGCGTAGCCTTGTCAATTCCTAAATCCTTCGCAATGTTTCCAACAACACTTCCTTCTTTCACCTCTTCAGAGATGGAATATCTGATCTGAGCTGAGGCTTCGGTCCAACACGTTACCAAAGCCACCATGTAGAAGACGCATCTCCATCGCTCTATCCACGCCTGGCGTCTGCTTTGTCCCATTATGAACAGAAAAACAAAGATAATTCTGGGATCTATAATTGTATGGTCAATAAATAATAATCGGCCTTATTCCTTTGCAAACTGCGTTCCATCTCCAAGACAGTACTGGGATATGAACAGAGCTAGTTTCGTGTTCAAGCCCTTTACACGTAATGCCAAAATACAGGATTGGATTTAATGGTGATGACGAGCAAGCTCTGGACACACTATTTGCCATTATACCGACACCATGCGATCCAGAACGTTATTGCAACACTGCTGGACTAAAAAAATTAAGTAAAGTCAAAAGTTCATACAACAATGTAAACACTAGGAAACAAACAGCCGGTGAATATATTAACATAGATTTGCAGTCGTTTTTATTGAGCAATGAAGTAGATCAATTGTCTCTCATAAAGCTATTATTTTGAGGAATCTAGACTACAATGAAGTCCTTATTTCTGTGGCAAAAGAAGTGGCTGCGTATTATTATACAATGTTAAGCTCCACGGACAGCGACAATTCCTTCTACACTCAGGCTTCAAAAGATTCCTTGAACGTTATTGAAAACTTCATTTACATACATTATACTGTATATCTACGACCATCCTACAACAAGGAAACCATACGAAAAACAAATGGAACATGATGACAGCTGTATAAGATGAATTATTATAAATGTGTTCAAAGAGAGAATTGACTTAAGTTCGTTCATGGTTCTAAAGTGATATAACTATGGATTACGCATGAGCCTAAATGAAGACAAGTAATTGGTGTGAAATGAGTAGCACTTGAAATGTAACAACACTGGATTAAAATACTATTCAGTAACAGCTGCTACAATGTATTCAGGGTAACCCTCAAGAGCAGAGCATGTCACTCCAAATAAATGTGTTTCAGTGTTAATGAATGATCCAATGTAATATAATGTTAACTTGATTACATCTGTATATTCATATTGCCAAGTAAGTACTACACATCTTCTTAAAAATGAAAGTAAATATAATTGTAGTATTGCTAATTATTCATCTTACCTCTCCAGGTGCACTTCTTCTGTCAGGAAGCATTAGTGTATTGGCATGGCTGCCCGGGACTATAGTAGATCCTATACTCATCCTGGGTCCAACTAGCATGTACCGCTTTTCTCCAGATCTGTACTGGATGCTGTGACACAGTGTCCCATCATAATTAGGCTCTTGTAAATATTTAGAAGTATAGTCTGTGGATTTAGAGCACTGCATTGCAATCAGCACGATGATACTGATGAGAAAAAGTGTTGAAACTGAGCCCAAAGTTATCATCAGATAAAAAGTCACATTATCATCCTCATCATCCTTTGTTGCACTTTTAACATCAGAAGCAGCAAAAGCCTCTTTGGGCTCCACAACTTTGACAAGCACAGTAGCTGTTGCTGACAGTGAAACGTTCCCATTGTCTTTCACCAGTATGAGCAGTTTATGCTCAGCCACGTCTGTCTCTGTGAATGAACGAAGTGTTCTGATCCGTCCTGTATAGCGGTCCAAAGCAAAGAGACTGTGGTCACTAACTTCCTGCAGTGAAAACAGTAACCAGCCGTTATATCCTATATCAGCGTCATAGGCTCTGACTTTAGTCACCAAGTGTCCTGCGTTCACATTGCGGGGAATCTCCTCCACACCTTCAGCAGAACCGTTAGAGCTGACTGGATACAGGATGACTGGAGCGTTGTCGTTCTGATCCAGAATGAACACGTTCACTGTGACGTTGTTGCTTAGTGACGGAGTTCCAGAATCTGAGGCAACAACTTGGAACTGGAACTTTTTCAGAGTTTCAAAGTCAAAACTTTTTAGAGCCAAAATATCTCCAGTTTCTGAGTTAATGTTGAGAAATGAGGTCAATTTATTTCCTTCACTTCCATCTCTGAGAATATGATAGGAAATGAGTGCATTGTCGTTCTCGTCACGATCAGAAGCTTTAACTGAAAACACAGAGGCTCCTGGATCATTAGCTTCAGTGACATAGAAAGTATATGGACTCAGTGAAAACTCTGGACGGTTGTCATTCACATCTGATACCACAACGCTTATTGTCTTCTCAGATGATAATGGAGGTTGAGCAGCATCTTTTGCAGTTATTGTCAGTTCATAATGTGACTGTTTCTCTCTATCCAGAGGGGATTTGGTCACTAATGAATACATTTTGTCTTGTAAGGATGGTGATAATGTAAAAGGAACATCCTTATCAATGGAGCAAATAACTTTTCCATTGAGACCAGAGTCCAAGTCATTCACACTGATAAGGGCTACTGTAGTTCCAGGTCTTGAATCTTCAGGGATGGAACTTGAAAATGAGGTAACTTCAATCTCAGGAGCATTATCATTCATGTCAACTATCTTGATAATGACACTTTTTTGTGTCGCTAGAGGAGCAAGACCTTTATCTGAAGCTTGAATTTCAATTTCATATTTATCCTTGTGCTCATAGTCGATTAAACCTTTCACCGTTATTTCACCTGTCGATGGATTTATATCAAAAAGTTTTAAAAACCTATGGTTCACAATACTGCTAAATGAATAAACTACTTCTCCGTTTTGTCCTTCATCTAAATCAGTTGCATTCACTTGTACAACAGTGGTACCTAATGGAGCATTTTCAGAGAGCATAACAGAATACACATCTTTAGAGAAAACAGGTGTGTTATCATTAACATCCAAAACCTTTACTAGAATATTCATAGTACCAGATTTCGGAGGTTTCCCTCCATCCAGTGCAGTCAGTATTAATGAATGGCTTCCTGCTGCCTCCCTATCCAAAGATTTCTGCACAATTAATATTGGAATTTTACCATCTTCTCCTTTATCTTTAACTTCCAAACGAAAGTGGTCATTGGGGCTGAGTTTATACTGCTGAACAGAAAAGGGACCACCGTCTGGATCTTGTGCCTGTTGTAACGGAATACGTACACCGGGTAACACGGACTCAAAAATCTCCAACGTTTTCTCTTTCTCTGGGAAACTGGGAGAATGGTCATTTATATCAACCACCTCCACTACAACATAATGTACCTCCAGCGGGTTTTCCAGCACGGTTTTTAGATTTATTAAACACGTACTGCTCTGTGCGCACACCTCTTCTCTGTCAATCTTTCGGCTCACATACAGGACACCGTCGTTCTGATTCACATGGAAAAGGGGATCCGCGTTACTAGAAACAATCCGATACTTCCTTTCTTTCAGTGTGCTTTTATCTAATCCCAGATCTTTTGCTATATTTCCAACCACAGTTCCTTCGTTAACTTCCTCAGAGATGGAATATCTTATTTGCGCCGAAGTCCCGCTCCACAACAGCACAGCAACCACGCAGCTGAACAAACACCCTCGCGCCCGTCGCATCTCGTATCTTCTTTGTTCCATGGTTAAACCCGAAAAAATCAGGAATCCATCACAAGGACAATAACTGTGTTATAGTAACAACATCCAACTCTTCCGTGTATGGAAATATTCAGCCTCTGCTTTCAATGACATACATGATGGCACAAAGAATATTTCCAAAAGCAGCAGTAAGCTCAGAAACGACCGTGTTGATATCGAACTGAGGAAGCTAGCAAGAGGAGGAACCAAATGCAGTGACGACGAGCACATGCAAAGCTTTCTTTTGCCATTGCACTGACACCATGCGATCAAATTATCATTGCAGAAAATCAAAAGCCAGTAGCACTTAAGCTAAATCGTAGATGTGGTGTCTATTTATTTAATCATTGTTCCATTATGTCGAAACAGTACCCAAAATGTGTATGAAGATTGGAAGTAGACGAGGAAGCTATTCACTTTAACCCAAAACCTCCTTCTGATGATTATAAAACAGACCTTTTAAAAATGTTGAGAAGATTCTGCTGGTGGACCAAATATCCTTAGCACCATGGACAGCGATTGCCAATAACTTCACTTACTATGTCCAGGTACGTTTGATGATGGTATTTATGTCAAGACTGTACATAATATACTACGAACACTGACGTATACAGGGATCAAACTTGCCAAGTGAAATAAAAGAGTGAATTCAATGTAACACTTTTCAAAAGCCCCAAAAAGGTGCAATATGTGCAGTAAAAACAAAAAACAAATACAGTGCTCAGCAGACACCATCAGCTTTCATAAATAATATTCTACTGCTTCCTCTCTGTTTGACGATGATGTTTCAACTGTCTTAACTGAAGGTTATAATTGCCTCATCAACTTAACTCTGCCATCATTTTAAAACGTGGACGGTGAAAGCTTTTCAGATATGTTCATTACAAATGTATAGCAGAAAGATTTTGCAGATGTTGTTTGTGAAGATCAAGGTTTTGCCTGTTAAATTGATGATAAACATGTAGGTTTCCCCAAACATTTTCTTTAGTGCCCAATGCTTCAATATGAATGTCATTATTGGGGGACAAAATGCTTGTTTAAATGTGTCTTACCTCTCCAGAAGTGTGTCTCCTGTCAGGAAGCATGAGTGTGTTTGCATGACTGCCCGGGACTATAGTAGATCCTATACTCATCCTGGGTCCAACTAGCATGTACCGCTTTTCTCCAGATCTGTACTGGATGCTGTGACACAGTGTCCCATCATAATTAGGCTCTTGTAGATATTTAGAAGTATAGTCTGTGGATTTAGAGCACTGCATTGCAATCAGCACGATGATACTGATGAGAAAAAGTGTTGAAACTGAGCCCAAAGTTATCATCAGATAAAAAGTCACATTATCATCCTCATCATCCTTTGTTGTACTTTTAACATCAGAAGCAGCAAAAGCCTCTTTGGGCTCCACAACTTTGACAAGCACAGTAGCTGTTGCTGACAGTGAAACGTTCCCATTGTCTTTCACCAGTATGAGCAGTTTATGCTCAGCCTCGTCTGTCTCTGTGAATGAGCGAAGTGTTCTGATCCGTCCTGTATAGCGGTCCAAAGCAAAGAGACTGTGGTCACTAACTTCCTGCAGTGAAAACAGTAACCAGCCGTTATATCCTATATCAGCGTCATAGGCTCTGACTTTAGTCACCAAGTGTCCTGCGTTCACATTGCGGGGAATCTCCTCCACACCTTCAGCAGAACCGTTAGAGCTGACTGGATACAGGATGACTGGAGCGTTGTCGTTCTGATCCAGAATGAACACGTTCACTGTGACGTTGTTGCTTAGTGACGGAGTTCCAGAATCTGAGGCAACAACTTGGAACTGGAACTTTTTCAGAGTTTCAAAGTCAAAACTTTTTAGAGCCAAAATATCTCCAGTTTCTGAGTTAATGTTGAGAAATGAGGTCAATTTATTTCCTTCACTTCCATCTCTGAGAATATGATAGGAAATGAGTGCATTGTCGTTCTCGTCACAATCAGAAGCTTTAACTGAAAACACAGAGGCTCCTGGATCATTAGCTTCAGTGACATAGAAAGTATATGGACTCAGTGAAAACTCTGGACGGTTGTCATTCACATCTGATACCACAACGCTTATTGTCTTCTCAGATGATAATGGAGGTTGAGCAGCATCTTTTGCAGTTATTGTAAGTTCATAATATGACTGTTTCTCCCTGTCCAGAGGGGATTTGGTCACTAATGAATACATTTTGTCTTGTAAGGATGGTGATAATGTAAAAGGAACATCCTCATCAATGGAGCAAATAACTTTTCCATTGAGACCAGAGTCCAGGTCATTTACACTGATAAGGGCTACTGTAGTTCCAGGTCTTGAATCTTCAGGGATGGAGTTTGAAAATGAGGTAACTTCAATCTCAGGAGCATTATCATTCACGTCAACTATCTTGATAATGACACTTTTTTGTGTCGCTAGAGGAGCAAGACCTTTATCTGAAGCTTGAATTTCAATTTCATATTTATCCTTGTGCTCATAGTCGATTAAACCTTTCACAGTTATTTCACCTGTTGATGGGTTTATATCAAAAAGATTTAATAATCTATGACTCACACTGTTGCTAAATGAATAAACTACTTCTCCGTTCGGACCTTCATCTATATCCGTTGCATTCACTTGTATGACTGTTGTTTCTACTGGAACATTTTCATAGAGCATTACAGAATAAACTTCCTTTGAGAAAACAGGTGCGTTATCATTAACATCTAAAACATTTACTAGAATATTCATAGTACCAGATTTCGGAGGTTTCCCTCCATCCAGTGCAGTCAGTATTAATGAATGGCTTCCTGCTGCCTCCCTATCCAAAGACTTTTGCACAATTAATAATGGTATTTTACCATCTTCTCCTTTATCTTTAACTTCCAAACGAAAGTGGTCATTAGTACTAAGTTTATACTGCTGAACAGAAAAGGGACCACCGTCTGGATCTCGTGCTGCTTTTAACGGAATACGTACTCCGGGTAACACGGACTCAGAAATCTCCAACGTGTTCTCTTTCTCTGGGAAACTGGGAGAATGGTCATTTATATCCAGAACTTCCACTCCAACATAATGTACCTCCAGTGGGTTTTCTAGCACGGTTTTCAGATTTATCAAACATAAACTGCTTCGCTCGCACACCTCTTCTCTGTCAATCTTTCGGCTCACGTACAGGACGCCGTCGTTCTGATTCACATGGAAAAGTGGATCCGCGTTACTAGAAACAATCCGATACTTCCTGTCTTTCAACGTGCTTTTATCTAACCCCAAGTCTTTTGCTATATTTCCAACCACAGTTCCTTGGTCCACTTCCTCGGATATTGAATATTTTAATTGCGCCGATGCTACGCTCCACAAAAGCACAGCAACCACGCAGCCGAGCCACCGTCTTCTCGCCCTTCTTGCCTCGCATCCCCTTTGTTCCATGATTCAAAACAAAACTGTTATGGATTCGTCAAGGGATTAATAACCGTGGTGTATGAAATTAATCCAACATATCCGCGTATGGAAGTGTTCACTCCGCTTAAAAAATAGGTAAAAACACGGAACAATATGTATAAAGGCAGCAGCAAGCCACCAAGTGAATCTGCCAGTACCGAACTGATGGAGCTGTAAAGAGGTGGAACCAAAATGCAGTGACGACAAGTTAAAGTCGTTATTTTCCTAACACACTGACACCATGCGATCTCGTTGCTTTACTACAAGGAAATTGACGTTTCCACAGCTATTGTAAGAGCAAAATAAAAAGGTTTTATCCTCATTTTAAATGTGGAAATGTGCGTAGAGGTTGTTTGGAATCAATACACCAGGTGAGGCGATGCCTCTTTATTAACACATGTATTCCTCTAAATGTAGATAGAGACACCAAATCCTCCCAAAATGTTTTATGTTTCCATATAATGACTTTGGATTCCATTGGTTTGATATTTACTAAGTTAAACGTATGAAGTCATTTAATTTAATTTAGTGTTTTGACATTTTTTACGGTTTATTAACTGATATCAGAACACCAGAGCAAAACTTATCAGCACCATGGACAGCAAATACATCCATTTATAATTCGGTCCAGTGACATTATGTTATATTACAAAAGCCTAGAGACCTCAAATCACATTATGGTCAATGTGAAAGTGCAGAATGTTCTTTGATGAATGTATGCTGTAATACTTGCATGTTTTTGTCAGAATTTAGTGAAAAAGAAGGAGACTATAAACTGACAAACAGATGAGTGAGCTTTTACCTCAACCTATATGAAAATATGTTGTTACTGACAACTCTGCTTACTCATACAGTATCATCAAAGTTGCAGCTGAAAACTATAAATGCCAGTCAAGTGTTCTTCCTCACACATAAATGCCAAACAAACAGTACACACACAGAATATGCAGTAGATTGTTGACTAAACTAAGAATGAAAAAAGAAATTCAAAACTTTGCCGAATGAAACAAGCCATGTTTGTTTTTTTTGTTATTAAGTCTTACCTCTCTAAATTAAATGTGCCTTACCTCTCCAGAAGTGTGTCTCCTGTCAGGAAGCATTAGTGTGTTGGCATGGCTGCCCGGGACTATAGTGGATCCTATACTCATCCTGGGTCCAACTAGCATGTACCGCTTTTCTCCAGATCTGTACTGAATGCTGTGACACAGTGTCCCATCATAATTAGGCTCTTGTAGATATTTAGAAGTATAGTCTGTGGATTTAGAGCACTGCATTGCAATCAGCACGATGATACTGATGAGAAAAAGTGTTGAAACTGAGCCCAAAGTTATCATCAGATAAAAAGTCACATTATCATCCTCATCATCCTTTGTTGCACTTTTAACATCAGAAGCAGCAAAAGCCTCTTTGGGCTCCACAACTTTGACAACCACATGTAGCTGTTGCTGACAGTGAAACGTTCCCATTGTCTTTCACCAGTATGAGCAGTTTATGCTCAGCCTCGTCTGTCTCTGTGAATGAGCGAAGTGTTCTGATCCGTCCTGTATAGCGGTCCAAAGCAAAGAGACTGTGGTCACTAACTTCCTGCAGTGAAAACAGTAACCAGCCGTTATATCCTATATCAGCGTCATAGGCTCTGACTTTAGTCACCAAGTGTCCTGCGTTCACATTGCGGGGAATCTCCTCCACACCTTCAGCAGAACCGTTAGAGCTGACTGGATACAGGATGACTGGAGCGTTGTCGTTCTGATCCAGAATGAACACGTTCACTGTGACGTTGTTGCTTAGTGACGGAGTTCCAGAATCTGAGGCAACAACTTGGAACTGGAACTTTTTCAGAGTTTCAAAGTCAAAACTTTTTAGCGCCAAAATATCTCCAGTTTCTGAGTTAATGTTGAGAAATGAGGTCAATTTATTTCCTTCACTTCCATCTCTGAGAATATGATAGGAAATGAGTGCATTGTCGTTCTCGTCACGATCAGAAGCTTTAACTGAAAACACAGAGGCTCCTGGATCATTAGCTTCAGTGACATAGAAAGTATATGGACTCAGTGAAAACTCTGGACGGTTGTCATTCACATCTGATACCACAACGCTTATTGTCTTCTCAGATGATAATGGAGGTTGAGCAGCATCTTTTGCAGTTATTGTTAATTCATAATATGACTGTTTCTCTCTATCCAGGGGGGATTTGGTCACTAGTGAATACATTTTGTCTTTTAAGGATGGTGATAATGTAAAAGGAACATCCTCACTAATGGAGCAAATAACTTTTCCATTGAGACCAGAGTCCAAGTCATTCACACTGATAAGGGCTACTGTAGTTCCAGGTCTTGAATCTTCAGGGATGGAACTTGAAAATGAGGTAACTTCAATCTCAGGAGCATTATCATTCACGTCAACTATCTTGATAATGACACTTTTGTCTGTTGTAAGTGGAGCAAGTCCTTTATCTGAAGCCTCAATTTCAATTTCATACCTGTCCTTTTCCTCATAATCTATTACACCTATGACGGTTATTTCACCTGTTAATGTATTGATATCAAATAGGTTTAATATGTTTTGATTCATACTGTTGCTAAATGAGTAACATACATCTCCATTCGGACCTTCATCTAAATCAGTTGCATTCACTTGTATGACTGTTGTGCCTACTGGAGCATTTTCGCTGAGCATAACAGAATAAACATCTTTAGAGAAAACAGGTGTGTTATCATTAATATCTAAAACTTTTACTAGAATATTCATAGTACCAGATTTTGGAGGTTTACCTCCATCCAGTGCAGTCAGTATTAATGAATGGCTTCCTGCAGTTTCTCTGTCTAAAGATTTTTGAATAATCAATATTGGCATTTTACCATCTTCTCCTTTATCTTTGACTTCCAAACGAAAGTGATCGTTAGCGCTGAGTTTATATTGTTGCACGGAGAAATGACCGCTGTCAGGATCCCGTGAAGGTTTTAGCTGAAATCGTGCTCCGGGTAACACGGACTCAAAAATCTCCAACGTTTTCTCTTTCTCTGGGAAACTGGGAGAATGGTCATTTATATCCAGCACTTCCAATTCAACATAGTGCACCTCCAGCGGGTTTTCCAGCACGGTTTTTAGATTTATTAAACACGTACTGCTCTGTGCGCACACCTCTTCTCTGTCAATCTTTCGGCTCACATACAGGACGCCGTCGTTCTGATTCAAATGGAAAAGGGGATCCGCATTACTAGAAACAATCCGATACTTCCTTTCTTTCAGTGTGCTTTTATCTAATCCCAGATCTTTTGCTATATTTCCAACCACAGTTCCTTCGGTAACTTCTTCAGATATTGAATATCTTGATTGCGCCGATGCCCTGCTCCACAACAGCACAGCAACCACGCAGCTGAACATACATCCCAGCGCCCTTTGTGGCTTGCATCTTCTTCGTTCCATGGTTAAACCCGAAAACATCAGTAATCCATCACATGGACAACATCTACGTTTTAAAAACAGAATCCAGCACTTCCCTATATTTAAGTATTCACTCCCTTCATCTGTTCTTCTTCCTAGTCAGACATGGTGGCAAACAGGATATTCCGAAAGGCAACAATACGCACAGTAAAGGCTTTGCTAATATCGAAGTGATTGTGGTGACCAGAGGTGGAACCAAAACGTAATGACGACATGCTCGTGTAACGCTGACTTTTTACATTACACTGACACCATGCGACCTGACGTCTCACTGCAGAAAAGCCGAAAGGTTTAAATCACATTAGATAAATGGTCAATTGTTTTGTAGCTACAGCGAATCTCCAAACACTGTAGTCCAGTTATTGTAAAGAGATGAGGAGGTGCACTACTTCTCAGTAAACAAGACATTTCAACATTGACTTCAAATCAAATTGGTAAACAGTGCCTTTCAAAATGTTTTAGAATAATGCAAATATATGTGTTACTATTATGTGCATTTTATGATTACGCTTTATTTATTAAAAAACTGAGATTTTCCCATTTATTGTTTTTTTTCCTGGAAAATATCAACAAATATTGGAAATTGAGACAATAACACTTTCAGCACCATGGACAGCGACGACACTGACTGCAGTTGACTAGCCATTTTCAGTGACAGTATTATAATTCTATTTATACTTTATTTTACAATAATGCACCAGCATAATTTATTATTTTGTGTTGCCACATTATATACCGTTTTCTATGCGAGACTGTACATTTAGTGTTTTCTATGGCTGTGTATGGTACGAGTAAAGTGATACTGCTGATGCAGCACGATCCTGTATCTGCAATCAGTCAGCTCTCCTCTGTTTGAAGCACAACTCTTCTCATTTAAATATACAAGCAACGATAACTGAACTGTAACTACACAAACATCTACAATGTTTTAATATCCTACACATGTAAAGAATGATGTGAAAATAGGAAGACCGTATGAGAAGGAACAAAAAATGAAAAACTGGAACAAATATCATAACATTGTAACATAAAGACCAGCAAGCATTAATCACATTGTGGCCTGCGAGAAGTGGAAAATAGCAAACAATGTCCAAAGCCAAAACTATATATGAGAGAAGTCAGAAGGCTGATTGGGCTTTTTGAACTAGAGACAACTTCATGAAGTAGAATTGACTCATAAAATGCCAAACAACTGTTAATGTTTAAAGATGAAGAAGAAATGTGTCATTACAACAACAAAGGATCATACCTGCAATATTAAACCAAAATGTAGCCAACAGATTCAACGCCATACTTTGCAAACCATAGCAGCCCCATAACAGCATACAATACATGATATGTGTCGTAAGCAGACAGACAAATGAAACAGTCAACAAACACGCCATAGTTTTTGTAAACCTTTCTGTCTGCTACACATGTCCTTCATATGCAATTTATATCAAATATGGATTTACTCCCCAGTCGGAGCTGGCGTATGTGTCCCGGAGAAGGGAAGATTGGGGTTCCTTACTGGAGCTGCTGCCCAAACGACACGACCCAAGATAAGCGGTAGACAATGGATGGATTGATGGATGGATTCACTGGCAAGAGTTAGTGCCAGTCCAAGACCACAATGTTTCCCTCATCTCAACCAAGTATTTTTTATTATTTGCCAAAACTTAACAATCCCCTAAAAATGTACTTTTAACAACGGTAGGAAAATAAGTTGTAACATAATTCATACCATGGACAATAAGAGATTTTCAGAATTGTTCATTCTGTTCTGAACGTATCTGGGAAAAAACATTGATTGTGAAATTTGCATATATTGTATATTGAATGAGAAAATGTTGTCTTGTGTGCCGATAAGAACATGTAGAATTCCTCTAAACATATAGTGGTAATTATCTGTAAGAGTTAAGAAAACAAAACAAGAACAAATTCTTCTTTAAATGTATCTTACCTCTCCAGAAGTGTGTCTCCTGTCAGGAAGCATTAGTGTGTTGGCATGGCTGCCCGGGACTATAGTAGATCCTATACTCATTCTGGGTCCAACTAGCATGTACCGCTTTTCTCCAGATCTGTACTGGATGCTGTGACACAGTGTCCCATCATAATTAGGCTCTTGTAGATATTTAGAAGTATAGTCTGTGGATTTAGAGCACTGCATTGCAATCAGCACGATGATACTGATGAGAAAAAGTGTTGAAACTGAGCCCAAAGTTATCATCAGATAAAAAGTCACATTATCATCCTCATCATCCTTTGTTGCACTTTTAACATCAGAAGCAGCAAAAGCCTCTTTGGGCTCCACAACTTTGACAGACCACAGTAGCTGTTGCTGACAGTGAAACGTTCCCATTGTCTTTCACCAGTATGAGCAGTTTATGCTCAGCCTCGTCTGTCTCTGTGAATGAGCGAAGTGTTCTGATCCGTCCTGTATAGCGGTCCAAAGCAAAGAGACTGTGGTCACTAACTTCCTGCAGTGAAAACAGTAACCAGCCGTTATATCCTATATCAGCGTCATAGGCTCTGACTTTAGTCACCAAGTGTCCTGCGTTCACATTGCGGGGAATCTCCTCCACACCTTCAGCAGAACCGTTAGAGCTGACTGGATACAGGATGACTGGAGCGTTGTCGTTCTGATCCAGAATGAACACGTTCACTGTGACGTTGCTGCTTAGTGACGGAAGTTCCAGAATCTGAGGCAACAACTTGGAACTGGAACTTTTTCAGAGTTTCAAAGTCAAAACTTTTTAGCGCCAAAATATCTCCAGTTTCTGAGTTAATGTTGAGAAATGAGGTCAATTTATTTCCTTCACTTACCATCTCTGAGAATATGATAGGTAATGAGTGCATTGTCGTTCTCGTCACGATCAGAAGCTTTAACTGAAAACACAGAGGCTCCTGGATCAGTTAGCTTCAGTGACATAGAAAGTATATGGACTCAGTGAAAACTCTGGACGGTTGTCATTCACATCTGATACCACAACGCTTATTGTCTTCTCAGATGATAATGGAGGTTGAGCAGCATCTTTTGCAGTTATTGTCAGTTCATAATATGACTGTTTCTCTCTATCCAGAGGGGATTTGGTTACTAATGAATACATTTTGTCTTGTAAGGATGGTGATAATGTAAAAGGAACATCCTCACTAATGGAGCAAATAACTTTTCCATTGAGACCAGAGTCCAAGTCATTCACACTGATAAGGGCTACTGTAGTTCCAGGTCTTGAATCTTCAGGGATGGAACTTGAAAATGAGGTAACTTCAATCTCAGGAGCATTATCATTCAAGTCAACTATCTTAATAATGACACTTTTTTGTGTCGCTAGAGGAGCAAGACCTTTATCTGATGCTTGAATTTCAATTTCATATTTATCCTTGTTCTCATAGTCGATTAAACCTTTCACAGTTATTTCCCCTGTCGATGTATCAATATCAAAAAGTTTTAACAGCCTACGATTCACGATACTGCTAAATGAATAAACTACTTCTCCGTTTTGTCCTTCATCTAAATCAGTTGCATTCACTTGTACAACAGTGGTACCTAATGGAGCATTTTCAGAGAGTGTAACAGAATACACATCTTTAGAGAAAACAGGTGCGTTATCATTAACATCCAAAACCTTTACTAGAATATTCATAGTACCAGATTTCGGAGGTTTCCCTCCATCCAGTGCAGTCAGTATTAATGAATGGCTTCTTGCTGCCTCTCTATCCAAAGACTTTTGCACAATTAATATTGGTATTTTACCATCTTCTCCTTTATCTTTGACTTCCAAGCGAAAGTGGTCATTCGCGCTAAGTTTATACTGCTGAACAGAAAAGGGACCACCGTCTGGATCTTGTGCGTGTTGTAACAGAATACGTACACCGGGTAACACGGACTCTGAAATCTCCCACGTTTTCTCTTTCTCTGGGAAACTGGGTTCATGGTCATTTATATCAACCACCTCCACTACAACATAGTGCACCTCCAGCGGGTTTTCCAGCACGGTTTTTAGATTTATTAAACACGTACTGCTCTGTGCGCACACCTCTTCTCTGTCAATCTTTCGGCTCACATACAGGACACCGTCGTTCTGATTCACATGGAAAAGGGGATCCGCGTTACTAGAAACAATCCGATACTTCCTTTCTTTCAGTGTGCTTTTGTCAAATCCCAGATCTTTTGCTATATTTCCAACCACAGTTCCTTCGTTAACTTCCTCAGAGATGGAATATCTTATTTGCGCCGAAGTCCCCGCTCCACAACAGCACAGCAACCACGCAGCCGAACAAACACCCTCGCGCCCTTCGCATCTCGTATCTTCTTTGTTCCATGGTTAAACCCGAAACAAATCAGTAATCCATCACAAGGACAATAACTGTGTTATAGTAACAACATCCAACTCTTCCGTGTATGGAAATATTCAGCCTCTGCTTTCAATGACATTCATAACGGCACAAAGAATATTTCCAAAAGCAGCAGTAAGCTCAGAAACGACCGTGTTGATATCGAACTGAGGAAGCTATCAAGAGGAGGAACCAAAATGCAGTGACGACGAGCACATGCAAAGCTTTCTTTTGCCATTGCACTGACACCATGCGATCACGTTATCATTGCAGAACATCAAAAGCCAGTAGCACTTAAGCTAAATCGTAGATGTTGTGTCTATTTATTTAATCATTGTTCCATATTGTCGAAACAGTACCCAAAACGTGTATGAAGATTGGAAGTAGACGAGGAGGCTATTCATTCTAACCCAAAACCTCCTTCTGATGATTATAAAACAGACCTTTTAAAAATGTTGAGAAGATAATGCTGGTGGACCAAATATCCTTAGCACCATGGACAGCGATTGCCAATAACTTCACTTACTATGTCCAGGTACGTTTGATGATGGTATTTTATGTCAAGACTGTACATAATATACTACGAACACTGACGTATACAGGGATCAAACTTGCCAAGTGAAATAAAAGAGTGAATTCAATGTAACACTTTTCAAAAGCCCCAAAAAGGTGCAATATGTGCAGAAAAAACAAAAAACAAATACAGTGCTCAGCAGACACCATCAGCTTTCATAAATAATATTCTACTGCTTCCTCTCTGTTTGACGATGATGTTTCAACTGTCTTACTGATGGTTATAATTGCCTCATCAACTTAACTCTGTCATCATTTTAAAACGTGGACGGTGAAAGCTGATTACAAATGTATAGCAGAAAGAATATTGGAGATGTTGTTTGTGAAGATCAAGGTTTTGCCTGTTACATTGATGATAAACATGTAGGTTTCCCCAAACATTTGTGTTGGTGCCCAATGCTTCAATATGAATGTCATTATTGGGGGACAAAATGCTTGTTAAAATGTGTCTTACCTCTCCAGAAGTGTGTCTCCTGTCAGGAAGCATTAGTGTATTGGCATGACTGCCCGGGACTAATAGTAGATCCTATACTCATCCTGGGTCCAACTAGCATGTACCTCTTTTCTCCAGATCTGTACTGGATGCTGTGGCACAGTGTCCCATCATAATTAGGCTCTTGTAGATATTTAGAAGTATAGTCTGTGGATTTAGAGCACTGCATTGCAATCAGCACGATGATACTGATGAGAAAAAGTGTTGAAACTGAGCCCAAAGTTATCATCAGATAAAAAGTCACATTATCATCCTCATCATCCTTTGTTGCACTTTTAACATCAGAAGCAGCAAAAGCCTCTTTGGGCTCCACAACTTTGACGACCACAGTAGCTGTTGCTGACAGTGAAACGTTCCCATTGTCTTTCACCAGTATGAGCAGTTTATGCTCAGCCTCGTCTGTCTCTGTGAATGAGCGAAGTGTTCTGATCCGTCCTGTATAGCGGTCCAAAGCAAAGAGACTGTGGTCACTAACTTCCTGCAGTGAAAACAGTAACCAGCCGTTATATCCTATATCGGCGTCATAGGCTCTGACTTTAGTCACCAAGTGTCCTGCGTTCACATTGCGGGGAATCTCCTCCACACCTTCAGCAGAACCGTTAGAGCTGACTGGATACAGGATGACTGGAGCGTTGTCGTTCTGATCCAGAATGAACACGTTCACTGTGACGTTGCTGCTTAGTGACGGAGTTCCAGAATCTGAGGCAACAACTTGGAACTGGAACTTTTTCAGAGTTTCAAAGTCAAAACTTTTTAGCGCCAAAATATCTCCAGTTTCTGAGTTAATGTTGAGAAATGAGGTCAATTTATTTCCTTCACTTCCATCTCTGAGAATATGATAGGAAATGAGTGCATTGTCGTTCTCGTCACGATCAGAAGCTTTAACTGAAAACACAGAGGCTCCTGGATCATTAGCTTCAGTGACATAGAAAGTATATGGACTCAGTGAAAACTCTGGACGGTTATCATTCACATCTGATACCACAACGCTTATTGTCTTCTCAGATGATAATGGAGGTTGAGCAGCATCTTTTGCAGTTATTGTCAGTTCATAATATGACTGTTTCTCTCTATCCAGAGGGGATTTGGTCACTAATGAATACATGTTGTCTTGTAAGGATGGTGATAATGTAAAAGGAACATCCTCATCAATGGAACAAATAACTTTTCCATTGAGACCAGAGTCCAAGTCATTCACACTGATAAGGGCTACTGTAGTTCCAGGTCTTGAATCTTCAGGGATGGAGCTTGAAAATGAGGTAACTTCAATCTCAGGAGCATTATCATTCACGTCAACTATCTTGATAATGACACTTTTTTCTGTTGTAAGTGGAGCAAAACCTTTATCTGAAGCCTCAATTTCAATTTCATACCTGTCCTTTTCCTCATAGTCTATCAAACCTTTGACAGTTATTTCACCTGTTAATGTATTGATATCAAATAGGTTTAATATATTTTGATTCATACTGTTGCTAAATGAGTAACATACATCTGCGTTTGTACCGTCATCTAAATCAGTTGCATTCACTTGTATGACTGTTGTGCCTACTGGAGCATTTTCATTGAGCATCACAGAATATATGCTTTTTGAGAAAACAGGTGCGTTATCATTAATATCCAAAATCTTTACCAGAATATTCAAAGTGCCAGATTTCGGGGGTTTCCCTCCATCAAGCGCTATCAGCACTAATGAATGGCTTTCCGCTGCCTCTCTATCCAAAGATTTTTGCACAATCAATATTGGTATTTTACCATCATCTCCTTTATCTTTAACTTCCAAACGGAAGTGATCGTTAGGGCTGAGTTTATATTGTTGCACGGAGAAATGACCGCTGTCTGGATCCCGTGAAGGTTTTAGCTGAAATCGTGCTCCGGGCAACACGGACTCTGATATCTCCAATCTTTTCTCTTTTTCTGGGAAACTGGGTTCATGGTCATTTATATCAACCACCTCTACTACAACATAATGTACCTCCAGTGGGTTTTCCAGCACGGTTTTTAGATTTATTAAACACGTACTGCTCTGTGCGCACACCTCTTCTCTGTCAATCTTTCGGCTCACATACAGGACGCCAGTCGTTCTGATTCACATGGAAAAGGGGATCTGCATTACTAGAAACAATCCGATACTTCCTTTCTTTCAGTGTGCTTTTGTCTAATCCCAAATCTTTTGCTATATTTCCAACCACAGTTCCTTCGGTAACTTCCTCAGATATTGAAAATCGTGATTGTGCCGATGCCCCGCTCCACAACAGCACAGCAACCACGCAGCCGAACAAACAGCCTCGCGCCCGTCGTCTCCCGTATCTTCTTTGTTCCATGGTTAAACCCGAAAACATCAGTAATCCATCACAAGGACAACATCTACGTTTTAAAAACAGAATTCAGCACTTCCCTATATTTAAGTATTCACTCCCTTCATCTGTTCTTCTTCCTAGTCAGACATGGTGGCAAACAGGATATTCCGAAAGGCAACAATACGCACAGTAAAGGCTTTGCTAATATCGAAGTGATTGTGGTGACCAGAGGTGGAACCAAAACGTAATGACGACATGCTCGTGTAATGCTGACTTTTTACATTACACTGACACCATGCGACCTGACGTCTCACTGCAGAAAAGCCGGAAGGTTTAAATGACATTAGATAAATGGTCAAGTGTTTTGTAGCTATAGCAAATCTCCAAACACTGTAGTCCAGTTATTGCAAAGAGATGAATAGGTGCACTACTTCTCAGTAAACAAGACATCTCAACATTGACTTCAAATCAAATTGGTAAACAATGCCTTTCAAAATGTTTTAGAATAATGCAAATATATGTGTTACTAGTATGCACTTTTTATGATTACGCTTTATTTATTAAATAACAGAGATTTTCCCATTTTGTGTTTATTGTTTTTTTTCCCGCAAAATATCAACAAATATTGAAAATTGAGACAATAACACTTTCAGCACCATGGACAGCGACTACACTGACTGCAGTTGACTCTAGCCATTTTCAGTGACAGTATTATAATTCTATTGATACTTTATTTTACAATAATGCACCAGCATAATTTATTCTTTTCTGTTGCCAGATTATATACCGTTTCTATGCGAGACTGTACATGTAGTGTTTTCTATGGCTGTGTATGGTACGAGTAAAGTGATACTGCTGATGCAGCACGATCCTGTATCTGTAATCAGTCAGCTCTCCTCTGTTTGAAGCACAACTCTTCTCATTTAAATATACAAGCAACGATAACTGAACTGTAACTACACAAACATCTGCAATGTTTTAATATCCTACACATGTAAAGAATGATATGAAAATAGGAAGATCGTATGCGAAGAATAAACAATGAAAAACTGGAACAAATATCATAACATTGTAACATAAAGACCAGCAAGCATTAATCACATTGTGGCCTGCGAGAATTGGAAAATAGCAAACAATGTCCAAAGCCAAAACTATATATGAGAGAAGTCAGAAGGCTGATTGGGCTTTTTGAACTAGAGACAACTTCATGAAGTAGAATTGACTCATAAAATGCCAAACAACTGTTAATGTTTAAAGATGAAGAAGAAATGTGCCATTACAACAACAAAGGTTCATACCTGCAATATTAAACCAAAATGCAGCCAACAGATTCAACGCCATACTTTGCAAACCATAACACTGGCAAGACTTATTGCTAGGCCAAGACCACAATGTTTCCCTCATCTCAACCAAGCATTTTTTATTATTTGCCAAAATGTAACAATCCCCTAAAAATTGACTTTTGACATAACTAGTAATATAATTCATATCATAGACAATAAGTGCTTTTCAGAAACATTCATTCTGTTCTGAACATATTTGGGGAAAAACATTGATTATGAAATTTGCATATATTGTATATTGAATAAAAAAGTGTGTCTTGTGTGTCGAAAAGTAAATTTAAGTATCGTCTAAACATATAGTGGTCATTATCTATAAGATTTCAAAACAAAACAAGAAGAAATTATTCCCTAAATGTGTCTTACCTCTCCAGAAGTGTGTCTCCTGTCAGGAAGCATTAGTGTATTGGCATGGCTGCCCGGGACTATAGTAGATCCTATACTCATCCTGGGTCCAACTAGCATGTACCGCTTTTCTCCAGATCTGTACTGGATGCTGTGACACAGTGTCCCATCATAATTAGGCTCTTGTAGATATTTAGAAGTGTAGTCTGTGGATTTAGAGCACTGCATTGCAATCAGCACGATGATACTGATGAGAAAAAGTGTTGAAACTGAGCCCAAAGTTATCATCAGATAAAAAGTCACATTATCATCCTCATCATCCTTTGTTGCACTTTTAACATCAGAAGCAGCAAAAGCCTCTTTGGGCTCCACAACTTTGACAAGCACAGTAGCTGTTGCTGACAGTGAAACGTTCCCATTGTCTTTCACCAGTATGAGCAGTTTATGCTCAGCCTCGTCTGTCTCTGTGAATGAGCGAAGTGTTCTGATCCGTCCTGTATAGCGGTCCAAAGCAAAGAGACTGTGGTCACTAACTTCCTGCAGTGAAAACAGTAACCAGCCGTTATATCCTATATCAGCGTCATAGGCTCTGACTTTAGTCACCAAGTGTCCTGCGTTCACATTGCGGGGAATCTCCTCCACACCTTCAGCAGAACCGTTAGAGCTGACTGGATACAGGATGACTGGAGCGTTGTCGTTCTGATCCAGAATGAACACGTTCACTGTGACGTTGCTGCTTAGTGACGGAGTTCCAGAATCTGAGGCAACAACTTGGAACTGGAACTTTTTCAGAGTTTCAAAGTCAAAACTTTTTAGCGCCAAAATATCTCCAGTTTCTGAGTTAATGTTGAGAAATGAGGTCAATTTATTTCCTTCACTTCCATCTCTGAGAATATGATAGGTAATGAGTGCATTGTCGTTCTCGTCACGATCAGAAGCTTTAACTGAAAACACAGAGGCTCCTGGATCATTAGCTTCAGTGACATAGAAAGTATATGGACTCAGTGAAAACTCTGGACGGTTGTCATTCACATCTGATACCACAACGCTTATTGTCTTCTCAGATGATAATGGAGGTTGAGCAGCATCTTTTGCAGTTATTGTCAGTTCATAATATGACTGTTTCTCCCTGTCCAGAGGGGATTTGGTCACTAATGAATACATTGTGTCTTGTAAGGATGGTGATAATGTAAAAGGAACATCCTCATCAATGGAGCAAATAACTTTTCCATTGAGACCAGAGTCCAAGTCATTCACACTGATAAGGGCTACTGTAGTTCCAGGTCTTGAATCTTCAGGGATGGAGTTTGAAAATGAGGTAACTTCAATCTCAGGAGCATTATCATTCACGTCAACTATCTTGATAATGACACTTTTGTCTGTTGTAAGTGGAGCATTTCCTTTATCTGAAGCCTCAATTTCAATTTCATACCTGTCCTTTTCCTCATAATCTATTACACCTATGACGGTTATTTCACCTGTTAATGTATTGATATCAAATAGGTTTAATATGTTTTGATTCATACTGTTGCTAAATGAGTAACATACATCTCCATTTGGACCTTCATCTAAATCAGTTGCATTCACTTGTATGACTGTTGTGCCTACTGGAGCATTTTCGCTGAGCATAACAGAATATAGATCTTTAGAGAAAACAGGTGTGTTATCATTAACATCTAAAACCTTTACCAGAATATTCATAGTACCAGATTTCGGAGGTTTCCCTCCATCCAGTGCAGTCAGTATTAATGCGTGGCTTCCTGCAGTTTCTCTGTCTAAAGATTTTTGAACAATCAATATTGGTATTTTACCATCTTCTCCTTTATCTTTAATTTCCAAACGGAAGTGATCGTTAGGGCTGAGTTTATATTGCTGCACCGAGAACTGACCGCTGTCTGGATCCCGTGAAGGTTTTAGCTGAAATCGTGCTCCGGGCAACACGGACTCTGATATCTCCAATCGTTTATCTTTTTCTGGGAAACTGGGAGAATGGTCATTTATATCCAGCACCTCTACTACAACATAATGTACCTCCAGTGGGTTTTCCAGCACGGTTTTTAGATTTATTAAACACGTACTGCTCTGTGCGCACACCTCTTCTCTGTCAATCTTTCGGCTCACATACAGGACGCCATCGTTCTGATTCACATGGAAAAGGGGATCTGCATTACTAGAAACAATCCGATACTTCCTTTCTGTCAGTGTGCTTTTATCTAATCCCAAATCCTTTGCTATATTTCCAACCACAGTTCCTTCGTTAACTTCCTCAGAGATGGAATATCTTATTTGCGCCGATGCCCCGCTCCACAACAGCACAGCAACCACGCAGCCGAACAAACATCCGCGCTCCCGTCGTCTCCAGTATCTTCTTTGTTCCATGGTTAAATCCAAAAATATCAGTAATCCATTCCAAGCTAAATAGCTTCGTTCTAAAGATGAAATACAGCACTTTCCTAAGTATATTTATACATATTAGTTCACTTCCTGTATATCCAGAAATGTGGGTAAACCGATCATTTACCAAAAAATATAAGCAGAGAAACGATCCTGCCAGTACCGAAGTGAGAATGTTGTCAGGAGGTGGAACCAAACCGCAATGACGACAAGCTCGTGTAACGCTGACTTTTTACATTACACTGACACCATGCGACCTTTTGTATCACTGCAGAAATTGAAAGGATATAATGCACAATAGGGCAATGGTATGTGGTTTTTAGCCATAGCGACATCATCTGAGCAACGTAAATTGAATGTGTGGAAAGTGAGCAGAAGGCTGCTGAGTCTATAAACACGCTACTAAAAAACATCTTCCACTTTCAGCACCAAGGACAGCGCTCTCATGGTTATGCAGTTCAGCATACACCTTCGATTAAAGCATTATCAGATTTGTCAGGTTCTTTAATAGTGCTGAGTTCACTGCAGTAGGTTTTTTTTTACACTTCCATATTGTACTTGCCATTCTACAGGATGACATTGCTCACTGTTTCATCATGTGTTGATCATGGCTAAGCTAAGGGGCATTGAGGAAGCACACTCATCAATCGAAATCGAGTCAGCTTCCACTTGCTTGTCCGTAATTTAAAATGATCAAGCAAGTGTAAAAAAAATGAAGATTGTTGTAAGAGGGTACAAATAGACAAGATAGGCATCAACATAAAACAACAAAATAAAACTAGCAAAATAAAAGAGCTACAATCTATAATTTCCCAAAAGAAAGTGCAGAATGTCAATCTGGGCATGAAGACAGAAATGTTATGATAGAGTTCATATAGTGTATTTCCTTATTTAAATAAACCTATATGACCTCTATAAATAAGTCCTAAAAATGACATAAGTTCCTAATTACAAGGATAAACCTATAAAGCCAAAAAAAAACAGTGCCATGTTATGCAGAACAATGAACCAGGGAGGCATTGTTAATATGGTTAGTAGATAAGCAGTTACAGTCAGTCACCTCACATGTTGTACTTAAATGTGTCTTACCTCTCCAGAAGTGTGTCTCCTTTCAGGAAGCATTAGTGTATTGGCATGGCTGCCCGGGACTATAGTAGATCCTATACTCATCCTGGGTCCAACTAGCATGTACCTCTTTTCTCCAGATCTGTACTGGATGCTGTGACACAGTGTCCCGTCATAATTAGGCTCTTGTAGATATTTAGAAGTATAGTCTGTGGATTTAGAGCACTGCATTGCAATCAGCACGATGATACTGATGAGAAAAAGTGTTGAAACTGAGCCCAAAGTTATCATCAGATAAAAAGTCACATTATCATCCTCATCATCCTTTGTTGCACTTTTAACATCAGAAGCAGCAAAAGCCTCTTTGGGCTCCACAACTTTGACAAGCCACAGTAGCTGTTGCTGACAGTGAAACGTTCCCATTGTCTTTCACCAGTATGAGCAGTTTATGCTCAGCCTACGTCTGTCTCTGTGAATGAGCGAAGTGTTCTGATCCGTCCTGTATAGCGGTCCAAAGCAAAGAGACTATGGTCACTAACTTCCTGCAGTGAAAACAGTAACCAGCCGTTATATCCTATATCAGCGTCATAGGCTCTGACTTTAGTCACCAAGTGTCCTGCGTTCACATTGCGGGGAATCTCCTTCCACACCTTCAGCAGAACCGTTAGAGCTGACTGGATACAGGATGACTGGAGCGTTGTCGTTCTGATCCAGAATGAACACGTTCACTGTGACGTTGCTGCTTAGTGACGGAGTTCCAGAATCTGAGGCAACAACTTGGAACTGGAACTTTTTCAGAGTTTCAAAGTCAAAACTTTTTAGAGCCAAAATATCTCCAGTTTCTGAGTTGATGTTGAGAAATGAGGTCAATTTATTTCCTTCACTTCCATCTCTGAGAATATGATAGGAAATGAGTGCATTGTCGTTCTCAGTCACGATCAGAAGCTCTAACTGAAAACACAGAGGCTCCTGGATCATTAGCTTCAGTGACATAGAAAGTATATGGACTCAGTGAAAACTCTGGACGGTTGTCATTCACATCTGATACCACAACGCTTATTGTCTTCTCAGATGATAATGGAGGTTGAGCAGCATCTTTTGCGACCACTGTTATGATATAATGTGACTGTTTCTCCCTGTCCAGAGGTGATTTGGTTATTAATGAATACATTTTGTCTTGTAAGGATGGTGATAATGTAAAAGGAACATCCTCATCAATGGAGCAAATAACTTTTCCATTGAGACCAGAGTCCAAGTCATTCACACTGATAAGGGCTACTGTAGTTCCAGGTCTTGAATCTTCAGGGATGGAACTTGAAAATGAGGTAACTTCAATCTCAGGAGCATTATCATTCATGTCAACTATCTTAATAATGACACTTTTCTCTGTTGTAAGTGGAGCAAGTACCTTTATCTGATGCCTGAATTTCAATTTCATAGCTCGTCCTTCTCCTCATAATCTATTAAACCTTTAACAGTAATCTCCCCTGTTGATGGATTTATATCAAAAAGGTTCAACATGTTTTGATTCATACCCTTGCTAAATGAATAAACTATGTCTCCGTTTTGTCCTTCATCAAAATCAGTTGCATTCACTTGTATGACTGTTGTGTCCATTGCAGTATTTTCAGAGAGCATAACAGAATAAACATCTTTAGAGAAAACAGGTGTGTTATCATTAACATCCTAAAACTTTTACTAGAATGTTCATAGTGCCAGATTTCGGAGGTTTGCCCTCCATCCAGTGCAGTTAGTATTAATGCGTGGCTTCCTGCAGTTTCTCTGTCTAAAGATTTTTGAACAATCAATATTGGTATTTTACCATCGTTCTCCTTTATCTTTAACTTCCAAACGAAAGTGATCGTTTGGGCTGAGTTTATATTGCTGCACGGAGAAATGACCGCTGTCTGGATCCCGTGAAGGTTTTAGCTGAAATCGTGCTCCGGGCAACACGGACTCTGACATCTCCAATGTAGTTTCTTTCTCCGAAAAATTGGGTACATGGTCATTCACATCAAACACTTCCACTCTAACATAGTGCACTTCCAGTGGGTTTTCCAACACGGTTTTTAGATTTATTAAACACGTACTGCTTTGTGCGCACACCTCTTCTCTGTCAATCTTTCGGCTCACATACAGGACGCCGTCGTTCTGATTCACATGGAAAAGGGGATCCGCATTACTAGAAACAATCCGATACTTCCTTTCTGTCAGTGTGCTTTTATCTAATCCCAGATCTTTTGCTATATTTCCAACCACAGTTCCTTCGTTAACTTCCTCAGAGATGGAATATCTTATTTGCGCCGATGCCCCGCTCCACAACAGCACCGCAACCACGCAGCCGAACAAACATCCCTGCGCCCGTCGCATCTCGTATCTTCTTTGTTCCATGATTAAACCCGAAAACATCAGTAATCCATTCCAAAATAAATAGTTTCGTAAATCCAGCACCTTCCTAAATAAACATATTAAATCCCCTCTTATATTTCCAGAAATGTGGGCAAACCGATCATTTACACAAAACAAGCAGAGAAACGATCCTGCCAGTACCGAAGTGAGAATGTTGTCAGGAGGTGGAACCAAATCGCAATGACGACAAGCTGGTGTACTGCTGACTTTTTACATTACACTGACACCATGCGAAATAATGTTTCACTGCAGTGTTTTGAAGAATATACTGCACATTAGGTCAATGGTAGTTAATTTTTAGCCATAGCGAACATCTGAGCAAAGCTAGTCGAATGCGTGGAAAGAGATCAGGCTGCTGAGTTCTAAAGATGATCGACTAAAACAACTCATGTTTACTCTCAGCATCAAGGAAAGCAAACCCACGTTTTCCTGTGCAGCATACCCCTATGTTAAGCCATCATGACCTCTCTAGGTTATTTAATTGTGCTGAGTTGACAAAAGTAGGCTTTACACACTACAATACTTTACTTTTTTACTTTACTAGGAGTACACTCATCAATATGACATCAGTCAGCTTTCAATTTCTGGTCGGCATTTTTACGATTTCAAGCAAGTGTAAAAAATGGAAGAAGTTTGTAGGAGGTTACAATTAAACAAGCTACAATATCAAGATGAAACATCAAAAAATATCGTAGCAAAATAAAACAGCTACAAGCATAATTCATATACTTGCACAAGAAAAAGTGCAGTATGTCATACAAGTTTTAATATAGTTGATAAAGGTATTGGCATAGTGGGTGAGTGACTTTGACCGTAGTTTAAAAATACTATGTTATTTCCTTATTCAAACAAATCTAAATTACCTTCATAAATAAGTCCTAAAAAGGAAATGAGGTCATAGTTGGCAGGGGAAACCAGAGATACCAACAGATCCAGTGCCATGCTATGCAACACATTACCCAGGTAATGATATGTTTAGTAATACAACTGTTATATTATGTCACCCCAAAGTTTACATTAAATTAAATGTGCCTTACCTCTCCAGAAGTGTGTCTCCTGTCAGGAAGCATTAGTGTATTGGCATGGCTACCCGGTACTATAGTAGATCCTATACTCATTCTGGGTCCAACTAGCATGTACCGCTTTTCTCCAGATCTGTACTGGATGCTGTGACACAGTGTCCCATCATAATTAGGCTCTTGTAGATATTTAGAAGTATAGTCTGTGGATTTAGAGCACTGCATTGCAATCAGCACGATGATACTGATGAGAAAAAGTGTTGAAACTGAGCCCAAAGTTATCATCAGATAAAAAGTCACATTATCATCCTCATCATCCTTTGTTGCACTTTTAACATCAGAAGCAGCAAAAGCCTCTTTGGGCTCCACAACTTTGACAAGCACAGTAGCTGTTGCTGACAGTGAAACGTTCCCATTGTCTTTCACCAGTATGAGCAGTTTATGCTCAGCCTCGTCTGTCTCTGTGAATGAGCGAAGTGTTCTGATCCGTCCTGTATAGCGGTCCAAAGCAAAGAGACTGTGGTCACTAACTTCCTGCAGTGAAAACAGTAACCAGCCGTTATATCCTATATCAGCGTCATAGGCTCTGACTTTAGTCACCAAGTGTCCTGCGTTCACATTGCGGGGAATCTCCTCCACACCTTCAGCAGAACCGTTAGAGCTGACTGGATACAGGATGACTGGAGCGTTGTCGTTCTGATCCAGAATGAACACGTTCACTGTGACGTTGCTGCTTAGTGACGGAGTTCCAGAATCTGAGGCAATAACTTGGAACTGGAACTTTTTCAGAGTTTCAAAGTCAAAACTTTTTAGAGCCAAAATATCTCCAGTTTCTGAGTTAATGTTGAGAAATGAGGTCAATTTATTTCCTTCACTTCCATCTCTGAGAATATGATAGGTAATGAGTGCATTGTCGTTCTCATCACGATCAGAAGCTTTAACTGAAAACACAGAGGCTCCTGGATCATTAGCTTCAGTGACATAGAAAGTATATGGACTCAGTGAAAACTCTGGACGGTTGTCATTCACATCTGATACCACAACGCTTATTGTCTTCTCAGATGATAATGGAGGTTGAGCAGCATCTTTTGCAGTTATTGTCAGTTCATAATGTGACTGTTTCTCTCTATCCAGGGGGGATTTGGTTACTAATGAATACATTTTGTCTTGTAAGGATGGTGATAAAGTAAAAGGAACATCCTCTTTGATTGTGCAAATGACTTTGCCATTTATTCCAGAGTCTAAATCACTGACACTAATTAAGGCCACTGTAGTTCCTATCTTTGAATCCTCCTTAATAGAGCTAGACAATGAGGTAACTTCTATCTCAGGTGCATTATCATTAACATCAATGACAGTTATCATAACACTTTTGTCAGTTGTTAGAGGAACGTGTCCTTTATCAGACGCCTGGATGTCAATTTCATAACTTTTACTTACTTCGAAGTCTATCTTACCGATTACTTTAATGTCACCAGTGTTTGCGTCTATACTAAAGACATCCAATAGTTTTGAATCAACTTCGTTACCAAATGAATATATTATTTCGCTATTTGCAGCCTGGTCCAAATCTGTTGCATTAACCTGTATCACTACTGTGCCAACGGGAACGTTTTCTTCAAGTGTTGCGGAATAAAACTCTTTGGCGAACACTGGAGAGTTGTCATTAACATCAAGTACATCCACAATAATTTCTATAGTACCAGACTTCGGAGGTTTCCCTCCATCCAGTGCCGTTAACACTAATGAATGGCTTCCTGCCGCCTCCTATCCAAAGATTTTTGCACAATTAAAATTGGGATTTTACCATCTTCTCCCTTATCCTTAACTTCTAAACGGAAGTGGTCGTTTGGGCTGAGTTTATATTGTTGTATAGCAAAATGACCGCTGTCTGGATCTCGTGCAGCTTGTAGCTGAAAGCTTTTTCCACTTAACACAGATTCTGAAATTTCTAACGTTTTTTCTATCTCTGGAAAGCTGGGAGAATGATCATTGACATCCAAAACCTCGACTCCAATATAGTGGATTTCGAGTGGATTTTCCAGCACGGTTTTCAGGTTAAGCAAACATGTACTGCTTCGCTCGCATATTTCCTCTCTGTCCATCTTTCGGCTCACATACAGGATTCCGTCATTCTGATTTACATGAAAAAGAGGATCCGTTGCACTAGAAACAATCCGATACTTCCTGTCTTTCAGTGCACTCTTATCGAGCCCCAGATCCTTAGCTATATTCCCGACGACGGTTGCATCTTGAACCTCCTCAGATATTGAATATCTGATCTGTGCAGAAGCTCCTCTCAATAAAATATCCAAAACAACCGTGAAGGCAAACCAAAACTGTCGCTCCGTCCGTGCTGTGCGTCCTCTTTGTTCCATGGCCTGTACAAACGATGAAGACCCGTACATAAACTACGTCGTGATACAAATGAAACTTAATCCGCCATGTCTCTAAACGATGCCGGCGACTGTTTCTTTTTACAAAAACTACTGAAGATTAAACACACTCGTTGCTGCAAATTGCGATCTGATACCATCAAATATGCTGGGGAAAATGCAAGGGCTAGGTCCACATAAAGCTAGTGACGTGTAGTGCTGTCAGATGCACAGAAACACTGAACTGCACTGACACCAAGTGTTGAAATTGTTATTTACACAGAATAGAGTAGAGGTGAGTTAACATATTAAAGAGAATCTTCAAATGTTCAGAGTCGATATATCCCCACATTTTTTGACAGGGAGGAAAGCCTTCAGTCCATATTGCAACCAACCTTGGTCTTTCTATTTGCATTGCAGGCATACTAAAACAATAAATCCATTGGAGGATATCACTCTAACACTCATGATCATGAACCACAGCTGCCAATACGTTGTAAAAGCACATATGATACCATCACCATTACAAATATACGATTTAAAATGGCATAGCAGATGCACCACGATCAGAATGGAAATGCTGATTTCAAGTATGTTGTAGTACACAAAGTAAAATAAATCACAACGTGTGTACCAGTTTTAAATGCTGATTGTGGGTAATGTGTTGCTTCACTTTTATTTCTACAGAGAAAGTCCCTGCAAGGAAAATCTACTTAAAAACTTTTCACACTTAGTGATAAGTATGTGGGGGATGGGAACATCAAAACATCCAAAGCATTTATCTTACCTCTCCAGAAGTGTGTCTCCTGTCAGGAAGCATTAGTGTGTTGGCATGGCTGCCCGGGACTATAGTAGATCCTATACTCATCCTGGGTCCAACTAGCATGTACCGCTTTTCTCCAGATCTGTACTGGATGCTGTGACACAGTGTCCCATCATAATTAGGCTCTTGTAGATATTTAGAAGTATAGTCTGTGGATTTAGAGCACTGCATTGCAATCAGCACGATGATACTGATGAGAAAAAGTGTTGAAACTGAGCCCAAAGTTATCATCAGATAAAAAGTCACATTATCATCCTCATCATCCTTTGTTGCACTTTTAACATCAGAAGCAGCAAAAGCCTCTTTGGGCTCCACAACTTTGACAAGCACAGTAGCTGTTGCTGACAGTGAAACGTTCCCATTGTCTTTCACCAGTATGAGCAGTTTATGCTCAGCCTCGTCTGTCTCTGTGAATGAGCGAAGTGTTCTGATCCGTCCTGTATAGCGGTCCAAAGCAAAGAGACTGTGGTCACTAACTTCCTGCAGTGAAAACAGTAACCAGCCGTTATATCCTATATCAGCGTCATAGGCTCTGACTTTAGTCACCAAGTGTCCTGCGTTCACATTGCGGGGAATCTCCTCCACACCTTCAGCAGAACCGTTAGAGCTGACTGGATACAGGATGACTGGAGCGTTGTCGTTCTGATCCAGAATGAACACGTTCACTGTGACGTTGCTGCTTAGTGACGGAGTTCCAGAATCTGAGGCAACAACTTGGAACTGGAACGTTTTCAGAGTTTCAAAGTCAAAACCTTTTAGCGCCAAAATATCTCCAGTTTCAGAGTTTATGTTTAAATATGAGGTCAATGTTCTATCTATGCTTGCTTCTCTGAAAATATTATATGATATTAGACCGTTATCACTTTCATCACAATCAGAGGCTTTAACTGAAAATACTGATGCTCCCGGACTGTTATTCTCGGTCATATAAAATACATAGGGGCTTGAGGAAAACACCGGAATGTTGTCATTTACATCTGAGACTACGACGCTCATGGTCTTTTCAGTTGAAAATGACGGATCACCTGTGTCTTTCGCAATTATTGTGACATCAAACTGTGACATAATTTCCCTGTCCAACTGCGACCTGGTTACAACAGCATACATGTTTTCTTGTAATGATGGAGATAAAGTAAAAGGAACATCCTCTTTGATTGTGCAAATGACTTTGCCATTTATTCCAGAGTCTAAATCACTGACACTAATTAGGGCCACTGTAGTTCCTATCTTTGAATCCTCTTTAATAGAGCTAGAAAATGAGGTAACTTCTATTTCAGGTGCATTATCATTAACATCAATAACAGTTATCATAACACTTTTGTCAGTTGTATGAGGAACTGGTCCTTTATCAGACGCCTGGATGTCAATTTCATAACTTTTACTTACTTCGAAGTCTATCTTACCGATTACTTTAATTTCACCAGTGTTTGCGTCTATACTAAAGACATCCAATAGTTTTGAATCAACTTCGTTACCAAATGAATATATTATTTCGCTATTTGCAGCCTGGTCCAAATCTGTTGCATTAACCTGTATCACTACTGTGCCAACGGGAACATTTTCTTCAAGTGTTGCGGAATAAAACTCTTTGGCGAAAACTGGAGAGTTGTCATTAATATCAAGTAAATCCACAATAATTTCTATAGCACCAGACTTCACAGGTTTTCCTCCATCAACGGCTGTCAGTCGCAGTTTATGTTTCCCGGCTCTTTCTCTGTCTAACTGCTTCTGCAGAACTAAAAATGGTACTTTACGATCCTCTCCTCTATCCTTTACTTCTAATCTGAAATATTCGTTGTGGCTGAGTCTATATTGCTGAATGGAGAACTGGCCTACGTCGGGGTCACGCGCAGCTTGTAGTTGAAATCTCGCTCCTGGTAAAGCCGACTCAGAGATCTCGAGCCTTTTCTCTTTCTCTGGAAAAACAGGCGAGTGATCATTTATATCAAGTATTTCCACCGCCACATAGTGGATCTCCAGCGGGTTTTCGAGCACGGTTTTCAGATTGATCAAACACGGGCTGGTCCGGTCGCACACCTCCTCCCTGTCTATTCTTCGTTTTACATACAATATACCATCGTCTTGATTCACTTCAAACAGGGGCTCAGTTGAGCCTGTTACAATGCGATATCCTCTGTCTCTGAGTGCACTCTTATCGAGCCCCAGATCCTTAGCTATATTCCCGACGACGGTTGCATCTTGAACCTCCTCAGATATTGAATATCTGATCTGTGCAGAAGCTCCGCTCAATAAAATATCCAAAACAACCGTGAAGGCAAACCAAAACTGTCGCTCCGTCCATGCTGTGCGTCCTCTTTGTTCCATGGCCTGTACAAACGATGAAGACCCGTACATAAACTACGTCGTGATACAAATGAAACTTAATCCGCCATGTCTCTAAACGATGCCGGCGACTGTTTCTTTTACAAAAACTACTGAAGATTAAACACACTCGTTGCTGCAAATTGCGATCTGATACCATCAAATATGCTGGGGAAAATGCAAGGGCTCGGTCCACATAAAGCTAGTGACGTGTAGTGCTGTCAGATGCACAGAAACACTGAACTGCACTGACACCAAGTGTTGAAATTGTTATTTACACAGAATAGAGTAGAGGTGAGTTAACATATTAAAGAGAATCTTCAAATGTTCAGAGTCGATATATCCCCACATTGTTTGAAAGGGAGGAAAGGCTTCAGTCCATGTTGCAACCAACTTTGGTCTTTCTATTTGCATTGCAGGCATACTAAAACAATAAATCCATTGGAGGATATCACTCTAACACTCATGACCATGAACCACAGCTGCCAATACGTTGTAAAAGCACATGTGATACCATCACCATTACAAATATACGATTTAAAATGGCATAGCAGATGCACCACGATCAGAATGGAAATGCTGATTTCAAGTATGTTGTAGTACACAAAGTAAAATAAATCACAACGTGTGTATCAGTTTTAAATGCTGATTGTGGGTAATGTGTTGCTTCCCTTTTATTTCTACAGAGAAAGTCCCTGCAAGGAAAATCTTCTTAAAAACTTTTCACACTTAGTGATAAGTATGTGGGGGGTGGGAACATCAAAACATCCAAAGAATTTGTCTTACCTCTCCAGAAGTGTGTCTCCTGTCAGGAAGCATTAGTGTATTGGCATGGCTGCCCGGGACTATAGTAGATCCTATACTCATTCCTGGGTCCAACTAGCATGTACCGCTTTTCTCCAGATCTGTACTGGATGCTGTGACACAGTGTCCCATCATAATTAGGCTCTTGTAGATATTTAGAAGTATAGTCTGTGGATTTAGAGCACTGCATTGCAATCAGCACGATGATACTGATGAGAAAAAGTGTTGAAACTGAGCCCAAAGTTATCATCAGATAAAAAGTCACATTATCACCCTCATCATCCTTTGTTGCACTTTTAACATCAGAAGCAGCAAAAGCCTCTTTGGGCTCCACAACTTTGACGACCACAGTAGCTGTTGCTGACAGTGAAACGTTCCCATTGTCTTTCACCAGTATGAGCAGTTTATGCTCAGCCACGTCTGTCTCTGTGAATGAACGAAGTGTTCTGATCCGTCCTGTATAGCGGTCCAAAGCAAAGAGACTGTGGTCACTAACTTCCTGCAGTGAAAACAGTAACCAGCCGTTATATCCTATATCAGCGTCATAGGCTCTGACTTTAGTCACCAAGTGTCCTGCGTTCACATTGCGGGGAATCTCCTCCACACCTTCAGCAGAACCGTTAGAGCTGACTGGATACAGGATGACTGGAGCGTTGTCGTTCTGATCCAGAATGAACACGTTCACTGTGACGTTGTTGCTTAGTGACGGAGTTCCAGAATCTGAGGCAACAACTTGGAACTGGAACTTTTTCAGAGTTTCAAAGTCAAAACTTTTTAGCGCCAAAATATCTCCAGTTTCAGAGTTAATGTTGAGAAATGAGATCAATTTATTTCCCTCGCTTCCATCTCTGAGAATATGATAGGAAATGAGAGCATTTTCTTGCTCATCGTGGTCAAAAGCTTTAACTGAAAATACTGAGGCTCCCGGACTGTTATTCTCGGTCATATAAAATACATAGGGGCTTGAGGAAAACACCGGAATGTTGTCATTTACATCTGATACTACGACGCTCATGGTCTTTTCAGTTGAAAATGACGGATCACCTGTGTCTTTTGCAATAATTGTGAAAACAAATTGGCGAACAATTTCCCTGTCCAACTGCGACCTGGTTACAACAGCATACATGTTTTCTTGTAATGATGGAGCTAAAGTAAAAGGAACATCCTCTTTGATTGTGCAAATGACTTTGCCATTTATTCCAGAGTCTAAATCACTGACACTAATTAGGGCCACTGTAGTTCCTATCTTTGAATCCTCCTTAATAGAGCTAGACAATGAGGTAACTTCTATTTCAGGTGCATTATCATTAACATCAATAACAGTTATCATAACACTTTTGTCTGTTGTTAGAGGAGCTTGTCCTTTATCAGACGCCTGGATGTCAATTTCATAACTTTTACTTACTTCGAAGTCTATCTTACCGATTACTTTAATTTCACCAGTGTTTGCGTCTATACTAAATACATCCAATAATTTTGAATCAACTTCGTTACCAAATGAATATATTATTTCGCTATTTGCACCCTGGTCCAAATCTGTTGCATTAACCTGTATCACTACTGTGCCAACGGGAACGTTTTCTTCAAGTGTTGCGGAATAAAACTCTTTGGCGAACACTGGAGAGTTGTCATTAACATCAAGTACATCCACAATAATTTCTATAGCACCAGACTTCACAGGTTTTCCTCCATCAACGGCTGTCAGTCGCAGTTTATGTTTCCCGGCTCTTTCTCTGTCTAACTGCTTCTGCAGAACTAAAAATGGTACTTTACGATCCTCTCCTCTATCCTTTACTTCTAATCTGAAATATTCGTTGTGGCTGAGTCTATATTGCTGAATGGAGAACTGGCCTACGTCGGGGTCACGCGCAGCTTGTAGTTGAAATCTCGCTCCTGGTAAAGCCGACTCAGAGATCTCTAGCCTTTTCTCTTTCTCTGGAAAAACAGGCGAGTGATCATTTATATCAAGTATTTCCACCGCCACATAGTGGATCTCCAGCGGGTTTTCGAGCACGGTTTTCAGATTGATCAAACACGGGCTGGTCCGGTCGCACACCTCCTCCCTGTCTATTCTTCGTTTTACATACAATATACCATCGTCTTGATTCACTTCAAACAGGGGCTCAGTTGAGCCTGTTACAATGCGATATCCTCTGTCTCTGAGTGCACTCTTATCGAGCCCCAGATCCTTAGCTATATTCCCGACGACGGTTGCATCTTGAACCTCCTCAGATATTGAATATCTGATCTGTGCAGAAGCTCCGCTCAATAAAATATCCAAAACAACCGTGAAGGCAAACCAGAACTGTCGCTCCGTCCATGCTGTGCGTCCTCTTTGTTCCATGGCCTGTACAAACGATGAAGACCCTGTACATAAACTACGTCGTGATACAAATGAAACTTAATCCGCCATGTCTCTAAACGATGCCGGCGACTGTTTCTTTTTACAAAAACTACTGAAGATTAAACACACTCGTTGCTGCAAATTGCGATCTGATACCATCAAATATGCTGGGGAAAATGCAAGGGCTCGGTCCACATAAAGCTAGTGACGTGTAGTGCTGTCAGATGCACAGAAACACTGAACTGCACTGACACCAAGTGTTGAAATTGTTATTTACACAGAATAGAGTAGAGGTGAGTTAACATATTAAAGAGAATCTTCAAATGTTCAGAGTCGATATATCCCCACATTTTTTGACAAGGAGGAAAGCCTTCAGTCCATGTTGCAACCAACTTTGGTCTTTCTATTTGCATTGCAGGCATACTAAAACAATAAATCCATTGGAGGATATCACTCTAACACTCATGATCATGAACCACAGCTGCCAATACGTTGTAAAAGCACATATGATACCATCACCATTACAAATATACGATTTAAAATGGCATAGCAGATGCACCACGATCAGAATGGAAATGCTGATTTCAAGTATGTTGTAGTACACAAAGTAAAATAAATCACAACGTGTGTACCAGTTTTAAATGCTGATTGTGGGTAATGTGTTGCTTCCATTTTATTTCTACAGAGAAAGTCCCTGCAAGGAAAATCTTCTTAAAAACTTTTCACACTTAGTGATAAGTATGTGGGGGATGGGAACATCAAAACATCCAAAGCATTTGTCTTACCTCTCCAGAAGTGTGTCTCCTGTCAGGAAGCATTAGTGTGTTGGCATGGCTGCCCGGGACTATAGTAGATCCTATACTCATCCTGGGTCCAACTAGCATGTACCGCTTTTCTCCAGATCTGTACTGGATGCTGTGACACAGTGTCCCATCATAATTAGGCTCTTGTAGATATTTAGAAGTATAGTCTGTGGATTTAGAGCACTGCATTGCAATCAGCACGATGATACTGATGAGAAAAAGTGTTGAAACTGAGCCCAAAGTTATCATCAGATAAAAAGTCACATTATCATCATCATCATCCTTTGTTGCACTTTTAACATCAGAAGCAGCAAAAGCCTCTTTGGGCTCCACAACTTTGACAAGCACAGTAGCTGTTGCTGACAGTGAAACGTTCCCATTGTCTTTCACCAGTATGAGCAGTTTATGCTCAGCCTCGTCTGTCTCTGTGAATGAGCGAAGTGTTCTGATCCGTCCTGTATAGCGGTCCAAAGCAAAGAGACTGTGGTCACTAACTTCCTGCAGTGAAAACAGTAACCAGCCGTTATATCCTATATCAGCGTCATAGGCTCTGACTTTAGTCACCAAGTGTCCTGCGTTCACATTGCGGGGAATCTCCTCCACACCTTCAGCAGAACCGTTAGAGCTGACTGGATACAGGATGACTGGAGCGTTGTCGTTCTGATCCAGAATGAACACGTTCACTGTGACGTTGCTGCTTAGTGACGGAGTTCCAGAATCTGAGGCAACAACTTGGAACTGGAACTTTTTCAGAGTTTCAAAGTCAAAACTTTTTAACGCGGATATTTGTCCGGTTTCACTATTTACATTTAGGAATGAAGTGAACAAATGTTCTCCCCCTTTGTCCCTTAATATATAATATGTAATGAGAGCATTACTACCGTCGTCATCATCACGGGCTTTCACTGATAAAATAGAAGCTCCCGGGTTGTTATTCTCAGTTATGTAGAAAGCATATGGGTTCTGTAAAAACACTGGTCTGTTATCATTTACATCTGATACAACAATTTGTATATTTTGTTCTGATGATAAGGATGGTTCCCCTGCGTCTTTACCTACAATTGTCACATTGTATTGCGACTCCTGCTCTCGATCCAAAAGCAATTTTGTTACCAGAGAATACATGTTATTTTGCAGAGATGGAGTAAGCATAAAAGGAAGATCTTGGCTAATATAACACATAACTTTTCCGTTGAGACCAGAGTCCGAATCTTTAACACTTATCAAGGCCACTGTGGTTCCTGGTTTTGAATCTTCCGGGATTGCGCTTGAGAAAGATGTCACTTCCATCTCTGGTGCATTGTCGTTTACGTCAACTATATGTATAATAATGCTTTTGTCTGTAACAAGTGTAGCTGCACCTTTGTCGGATGCCTGGATATCAATTTCGTATCTGCTACATTCTTCAAAATCTATGGGCCCTGCCACAGTTATTACTCCAGTCATTGAGTTTAAATCAAAACGTGCACGTGCCCGTTCATCCACATCCTTTCCAAATAAATATACAACTTCACCATTTGAACCTTCATCCATATCTGTTGCATTAACTTGAACCACAGTAGTATCAATAGGAGAATTTTCTTTTAGCTGCACAGTATAGGACTCCTGGGTGAAAACTGGGGGGTTATCATTGACATCGGAAACATCAACAATTATTGTCATGTTACCGGATCGTGAAGGTTTACCCCCATCAATGGCTGTCAGAAGTAATCTATGAGTCTTGGCAGATTCTCTATCAAGTGATTTTTGAAGAATTAAACTAGGTGTTTTACGGTCCTCGCCACGATCTTTCACTTCCAAGCGAAAATGTTCGTTCTGACTCAGTTTATACTGCTGAACGGATAATAAACCACTATCAGCATCACGCGCCGCTTGTAGCTGAAATCTTGCTCCTGGTAACGCGGATTCAGAAATCTCTAACATATTTTCATTTTCGGGAAAGCTTGGTGCGTGGTCGTTAACATCCAGAATCTCCACGGCAACATAGTGCACCTCTAGTGGGTTTTCTAGCACGGTTTTTAAGTCGATTACACAAACCTTGCTACGGTCGCACACTTCCTCTCTGTCAATTTGTTGGTTTACATACAATATACCATCGTCTTGATTTACTCGAAAAGGAGGCTCTGTCGAGCCGTAGACAATACGGTACCCCCTTTCTTTCAGTGTGGTCTTATCAACACCTAAATCCTTGGCAACATTTCCAACAGCCGTTCCTTCTTTCACTTCCTCGGATATGGAATATCGGAATTGTCCTGAAGCTCTGCTCCACAACGTAACCAAAACCGTCATGAAAGCAACCCACTTTGTCCGCTCGCTCCATGTCTGGCTTCGCCTTTGTTCCATGTTGTAAAAATGAAACATTCAACATAAAACCAGCTTTCAAAGAGCTGTACTGGTATATTGACGTGCAATACTTCCGTTAGTCTCGTCGTTTTAATCCAACCATTATCCACAGCATCATAATATGTGTAAAGCTAAATTGTGTATTCAAGCCGTCACGTACAAGGTTCTCTCAATGATGTTTTTTTATTCTAAAGAGGAAGGGGTTGGGTCACGTTGCTCTGACGAAAACATGTGAAAGCATAATTTGTTATTATACTGACCCCAAGTGATCGAGAATCACACTGCAGTACCTTATTTGAAATAAAGCAACATGCATATAATAGAAGACTTTGACCGAAAAAGAAAGCTTCTTAACAATGAAGACCAGCGTCCTACCATATTCCCTCTGAAAAGCACAGAGGCAAAGATGCCACCTTCATTCAAGAGATAGAACACTGACACATAAACCACTTGTATTATATTATCGACTAAGACCATGCTTCAAGTCACAGTGTCTCGTTCTGACAAAAGAGAGGAACTTGAGTAAGAATTGTTCAGCACCACGGACAGTGACAGCCTGCACTCAGCTATACCACCAGACATACACCACATGGTTAAGATTGTTGTTGTGAACATATTGATAAAACTGTTCTCTTTCCTATTACCGTATAAGAGTGTTTGCCATGAAGACGTTAGTGTGCCCTGCTTCATAACCATGGACATCAATCAATTACAAATAAAAACCAGAAAACATACAACATTAGTTGTAGACTCAAAAGCTTCCAGAGTATATCATTAAATTGAAATGAATAAATTGGAGCTAATGTTATTAAAACAAAATGCGGCTATACAATCTTAGAAGAGAGAAAGTCAAACTATCAATCTTACCTCACACGATGACATTGTAGGAAACATTGTTTTTAAAATCTTACCTCTCCAGAAGTGTGTCTCCTGTCAGGAAGCATTAGTGTATTGGCATGGCTGCCCGGGACTATAGTAGATCCTATACTCATCCTGGGTCCAACTAGCATGTACCGCTTTTCTCCAGATCTGTACTGGATGCTGTGACACAGTGTCCCATCATAATTAGGCTCTTGTAGATATTTAGAAGTATAGTCTGTGGATTTAGAGCACTGCATTGCAATCAGCACGATGATACTGATGAGAAAAAGTGTTGAAACTGAGCCCAAAGTTATCATCAGATAAAAAGTCACATTATCATCCTCATCATCCTTTGTTGCACTTTTAACATCAGAAGCAGCAAAAGCCTCTTTGGGCTCCACAACTTTGACAAGCACAGTAGCTGTTGCTGACAGTGAAACGTTCCCATTGTCTTTCACCAGTATGAGCAGTTTATGCTCAGCCTCGTCTGTCTCTGTGAATGAGCGAAGTGTTCTGATCCGTCCTGTATAGCGGTCCAAAGCAAAGAGACTGTGGTCACTAACTTCCTGCAGTGAAAACAGTAACCAGCCGTTATATCCTATATCAGCGTCATAGGCTCTGACTTTAGTCACCAAGTGTCCTGCGTTCACATTGCGGGGAATCTCCTCCACACCTTCAGCAGAACCGTTAGAGCTGACTGGATACAGGATGACTGGAGCGTTGTCGTTCTGATCCAGAATGAACACGTTCACTGTGACGTTGCTGCTTAGTGACGGAGTTCCAGAATCTGAGGCAACAACTTGGAACTGGAACTTTTTCAGAGTTTCAAAGTCAAAACTTTTTAGTGCCAAAATATCTCCAGTTTCAGAGTTGATGTTGAGGTTGATTGAATGAAGTTTGTCTTTCTCTTTTCCATCTCTTAAAATATGATATAAAATACGAGAATTATCTCCCTCGTCATGATCCGAAGCCATCACAGAAAACACTGAAGCTCCTGGAGAGTTGTTCTCAGAAACATAATATGTGTAAGGGCTTGCTGAAAACTGTGGGCTGTTATCATTCACATCTGATACAATGATACTTATGCTTTTTTTGGATGACAACGATGGTACACCTGCATCTTTTGCAACAATTGTTACATCATAAATGGACTTCTTTTCTCTATCCAATAGTGATTTTGTGACTATAGAGTACATGTTATCTTGTGTTGAAGGTGATAATGAGAAAGGAACATCTTCATCAAAGGAGCAAATAACTCTCCCGTTTAGACCAGAGTCTTTATCAAGAACACTTATTAATGCCACAGTGGTTCCTAATCTTGCATTCTCTGGTATTGCCTTTGAAAATGATGTAACCTCTATATGAGGGGTGTTGTCATTTAAATCCACAATATTCACCAGAACACTTTTGTCTGTCCTTAAAGGAGCCGGTCCTTTATCAGACGCCTGAATATCGATTTCATAACTTTCCTCTAGTTCAAAGTCTATCAGATCTTGAACACTTATTTCACCTGTATTTGGATCTACATGAAAAAGTTCAGTTATTCTGCTATTCACATTCTTACCTAATGAATACACAATATCACCATTGGATCCTTCATCTAAATCAGAAGCATTTACTTGTATAATTATTGTGCCAATGGGAGCATTTTCTTCCAAAAGTACAGAGTATGTGTCTTCGTTGAAAACGGGCATATTGTCATTGACGTCTAAGACGTCAACAGTTATTTCAGCTGCTCCAGATTTACTTGGTTTCCCTCCATCAATAGCTGTAAGAAGCAAGTTATGAATTTTCTTTGTTTCCCGATCTAACGTCTTGAGCAAAACTAATACCGGTATCTTTCCATCTTTTCCACGGTCTTTGACTTCCACACGAAAATGATCATTAGGGCTGAGTTTATACTCCTGGACCGAAAACTGACCAACATCAGGGTCGTGTGCAGCCTGCAGCTGCAGGCGCAAGCCCGGCAAAACTGACTCGGAAATTTCTAGACGTGACTCTTTCTTTGAGAAGGTGGGAGAATGGTCGTTCACATCCAGCACCTCCACAGTCACATAATGGATTTCAAGAGGGTTTTCCAGCACCGTTTTTAAGTTGATCAAGCACACACTGCTCCGCTCACAAACCTCCTCCCTGTCAATTATTCGGTCAACATACAATATTCCGTCGTTCTGGTTTACGTGAAAAAAGGACTCTGTTGAACCCTCGACAATACGGCACCCTCTGTCTTTCAGTGTGTTCTTCTCTAGTCCCAAATCCTTCGCGACATTCCCAACAACAGTTCCTTCTTTAACTTCCTCAGCGATGGAATATCTTATCTGCGCAGAAGCTCTGCTGCACAGCAACATGAATGAAACAATGAAAGGGATCCACCGCCATTGCTCTCTCGATGTTCCAAGTCCTTTCTGCTCCATAACTAGCAGATACAAATGTGTCCCGATGATTCACAAGAAGGACTCCGTCATCAGCAGAAAAATAGATATACCTTAAATAATATGTCTAGTCTCCAGTGTGTTATCAAAATTGCCAATGCCGAATATGCGCTGCGAGTGTGCTGAATGCATCCAGTACTGAAATGTGAAAACCCATCCTACAAAGGGGAGGACCCATATATCTGACAAAAGGCTTCTCTTGAAACTCTTTTCTGCTCACATACTGACACCAAGTGATCACTTTCAACTCAGTTTGTTCCTCCTCAAATACAACACAGTTTACAGTTCAGGTAATTTAAAAATAATACTCACGATTTCATTTGGAATTACACATAGTCTACCTCGTGGATTTATAAAACACACTGATAGCTCAAATTGCGGTTTCGTCACAATGCAATACAACGACTTTATCGTTCAGACTCGCCTGTAGTCATTCCCCAAACAAAACATCTATAAATCACAAAACAAGAAATATGTGTGCGCTAGTAGTTTAACCATGACATAAATAAAGATACATGTTAAGAATTATATGTAAACCATGCTTTCAGTCATGTAAACTAACTTACCTCTCCAGAAGTGTGTCTCCTGTCAGGAAGCATTAGTGTATTGGCATGGCTGCCCGGGACTATAGTGGATCCTATACTCATCCTGGGTCCAACTAGCATGTACCGCTTTTCTCCAGATCTGTACTGGATGCTGTGACACAGTGTCCCATCATAATTAGGCTCTTGTAGATATTTAGAAGTATAGTCTGTGGACTTAGAACACTGCATTGCAATCAGCACGATGATACTGATGAGAAAAAGTGTTGAAACTGAGCCCAAAGTTATCATCAGATAAAAAGTCACATTATCATCCTCATCATCCTTTGTTGCACTTTTAACATCAGAAGCAGCAAAAGCCTCTTTGGGCTCCACAACTTTGATAAGCACAGTAGCTGTTGCTGACAGTGAAACGTTCCCATTGTCTTTCACCAGTATGAGCAGTTTATGCTCAGCCTCGTCTGTCTCTGTGAATGAGCGAAGTGTTCTGATCCGTCCTGTATAGCGGTCCAAAGCAAAGAGACTGTGGTCACTAACTTCCTGCAGTGAAAACAGTAACCAGCCGTTATATCCTATATCAGCGTCATAGGCTCTGACTTTAGTCACCAAGTGTCCTGCGTTCACATTGCGGGGAATCTCCTCCACACCTTCAGCAGAACCGTTAGAGCTGACTGGATACAGGATGACTGGAGCGTTGTCGTTCTGATCCAGAATGAACACGTTCACTGTGACGTTGCTGCTTAGTGACGGAGTTCCAGAATCTGAGGCAACAACTTGGAACTGGAACTTTTTCAGAGTTTCAAAGTCAAAACTTTTTAGTGCCGAAATGTGTCCATTATCAGGATTTACATTGAGGAAAGATGTTAGACCATTTTCTCTTGCGATATTATATGATATGACTGCATTGTCATTGGCATCTTTGTCTGTTGCGCTTACAGAGAATATAGATGCTCCAGCAACGTTATTTTCTACCAGGTAAAATTGTAATGTATTTTGAGAGAATTGTGGTCTGTTGTCGTTTACATCTGATATCTCAATGCTGAGAGTTTTTAAAGTAGATAAGGGAGGTTCTCCACAATCTGTGGCTATAATTGTTATTTCATAATGTGACACCTGCTCTCGATCCAAAAATCCTTTAGTGACAACAGAATAGGTATTTTCCTTATAAGAAGGCTTTAACTCAAAGGGAACTTCCTCGTTTATGCGTGAGATAATTTTTCCATTGACACCAGAGTCTTTATCCGTCACACTAATAAGTGAAATAACTGTTACCAGGCTTTGAGTCTTCAGACACTGTATTTGACAGGGAAGTGACTTCTATTTCTGGTGGATTATCATTGACGTCTTTTATCTTTATAACGACTCTACACCTTCCTGTTAATGGAGGTGTTCCTTTGTCAGAAGCCTGGACATCGAGTTTGTAAATCTCTGATTCTTCAAAATTCAACTTTCCTTTCAATTTAATTTCTCCACTTACACTATCCAATTCAAATATGTCGTACACTTTACGTGCTAATGTTTTGCTAAGGCTGTACTCTATTTCTCCATTATTCCCTTCATCCGGATCTGTTGCATTCACTCTTGTAACGATAGTACCGACTGGGACGTTTTCATATATTTCTAGTTGATAAGTATCCTGACTAAACATCGGACGATTATCATTAATGTCAAGAACAATAATGGAAACATTTAGTGTCCCTGATCTGTGGGGTTTACCTCCATCAACTGCTGTAACGAACAGCACATGCTTATTCTTTTGTTCTCTATCTAAGGACTTCTTCAGCACTAAAACTGGTATTTTGTCCTCATCGCTTTGACTAACATCGATTTCAAAATTTTCGTTTGACGTTAATGTGTAGGTGCGGATAGAGTTAGTTCCAGCATCGGGATCAGCGGGCTGCGTGCAGATCGAATCGCGTTCCCGGAGATGTATGTTCAATGCTATCTGAAATTGCTGTTCCTTTTCAGAAAAACTGGGAGAGTGATCATTTACATCAGTAATTTCTACAACTACATAGTGTATTTCCAAAGGATCTTCAATAAGGATTTTCAGCTCCATTAGGCACACACCACTCCCCTGACACAGCTCCTCTCTGTCGATCTTTTGACGGACCTGTAAAGCACCATTGTCCGGGTTTACCTCGAAAAAAGCGTCCTTAGATCCAGACACAACTCGAAATCGTCGATCAATCAAAGAGGTTTTGTCCAGACCAAGATCCTTAGCAACATTTCCAACAACTGTGCCTTCTTTCATCTCCTCTGGAATAGAGTACCTCAATTCAGCCCGAACCTGCTTTCCGAAAATCAGCAGGAAGGAAAAATGAAAAGCAAACCAACAAAAGCCACATGAGCGATATCGTCTTTGACGCCCCATCGTTATTCAACAACACATATACACACAGGATCCTGTTTTTGTAGGGAATCAAATGTGTGTATCCGACCCGTTTAGTATCGCATGTTCAGAAAGCACACAGCACCGTCTCATCCAACTCGCACGGTTAAATCAGATGTATCCTCTGCTGTGGTTTACCAAACAAAAGCCTTGTTAGGGGAGGGACTGAGACTTTCATGGCCTTATAGATGTAACAGTGACACCAAGAGGGGGACGTTTTAGGCGTTTTAAATTCATTAAAAATGCTTACCAGGGTATATTCTTTAGTCAGAAAATCCACTAGGAGACAAAAAAGAAGCGGAGATAAAGTGAGTAATATAAATGTCGTTTCGTAGAAAAAAAAATACTAATCCATGTATCCTTGTTTTCTTTAGCTTCAATCATATTGTTGCTTGAAAGCAGTAAAATCAATGCATTTCAGAACCATGGATAGCCATTTCAGGCAGCCTCGCAGCCTTGTTTCTGTCTTAAACACATTATTGTGTCCTTAATTATTATTCATTTTGCACAATGATGATAAATATTACCAACACAAATAACTAACAGCACATCTGTGTAGGAAGTAATTGTTAAGGCTTGTGTTATATTTATAGATGGTCTTTGGCAAAGCTCTATACACAAATATTTCCAAAATGAGGTTACAATCAAGGAAGGCATTTGCTTTTCTATTCTCTCACAGAGGAAGAAGGACACTGTATTTCATTATGAAACAAACACGTCTGATGTTCATAATAATTGGGAAAGTGTATAGTGAGTAAATGAGAGTAAGGATAGGAAAAGCTAAGAAGAAATAGTGCACTATACAGAAGCTCTTGCTAACAGAAGCAGGAAACTAAGTTCAAAACGATAGCAATCTGAAAAACTCACATCTGTTCTTTTGGAAACAGAAGACACAACAGCATATTCACAAACATGTCTGAACCTGACATAATGTGATACACATCTTAACAGGAAACACAACACTTGCTTAGTTTTAAAGTCTTACCTCTGTGGATGTCATCCTCCTGTCAGGGAAGCATTAGTGTGTTGGCATGGCTGCCCGGGACTATTGTAGATCCTATACTCATTCTGGGTCCAACTAGCATGTACCGCTTTTCTCCAGATCTGTACTGGATGCTGTGACACAGTGTCCCATCATAATTAGGCTCTTGTAGATATTTAGAAGTATAGTCTGTGGATTTAGAGCACTGCATTGCAATCAGCACGATGATACTGATGAGAAAAAGTGTTGAAACTGAGCCCAAAGTTATCATCAGATAAAAAGTCACATTATCATCCTCATCATCCTTTGTTGCACTTTTAACATCAGAAGCAGCAAAAGCCTCTTTGGGCTCCACAACTTTGACAAGCACAGTAGCTGTTGCTGACAGTGAAACGTTCCCATTGTCTTTCACCAGTATGAGCAGTTTATGCTCAGCCTCGTCTGTCTCTGTGAATGAGCGAAGTGTTCTGATCCGTCCTGTATAGCGGTCCAAAGCAAAGAGACTGTGGTCACTAACTTCCTGCAGTGAAAACAGTAACCAGCCGTTATATCCTATATCAGCGTCATAGGCTCTGACTTTAGTCACCAAGTGTCCTGCGTTCACATTGCGGGGAATCTCCTCCACACCTTCAGCAGAACCGTTAGAGCTGACTGGATACAGGATGACTGGAGCGTTGTCGTTCTGATCCAGAATGAACACGTTCACTGTGACGTTGTTGCTTAGTGACGGAGTTCCAGAATCTGAGGCAACAACTTGGAACTGGAACTTTTTCAGAGTTTCAAAGTCAAAACTTTTTAGCGCAGAAATGTGTCCATTATCAGGAATTTATATTTAGAAATGATGATACATCATTTTCAGTCCCTCCTCTAACAACGTGAAATGAAATAGCTGCATTTTCATTCAAATCATTGTCTGTTGCGCTGACAGAGAAAATTGAATTTCCAGCAACATTGTTTTCTACAAGGTAAAACTGGAATGGACTTTGAGAGAATTGTGGTCTGTTGTCGTTTACATCTGATATCTCAATAGCTGAGAGTTTTATAAGTAGATAAGGGAGGTTCACCACAATCTGTGGCTTTTATTCGTTATTTCATAATGTGACACCTGCTCTCGATCCAAAAATCCCTTTGTAACAACTGAATATATGTTATCCTTATAGGAGGGCTTTAATTCAAAGGGCACGTCTGAGGTTATGCTTGATATTATTTTTCCATTGACACCGGAGTCTTTATCTGTCACACTAAGTAGTGAAATAACTGTACCAGGCTTTGAGTCTTCAGACACTGTATTTGACAGTGAAGTGACTTCTATTTCTGGTGGATTATCATTGACGTCTTTTATCTTTATAACGACTCTACACCTTCCTGTTAATGGAGGTGTTTCTTTGTCAGATGCCTCAACATCTATCTTGTAAATCTCAGATTCCTCAAAATCCACGACTCCTTTCAATTTAATGTCTCCACTTACACTATCCAATTCAAATATGTCGTACACTTTACGTGCTAATGTTTTGCTAAGGCTGTACTCTATTTCTCCATTAGTCCCTTCATCCGGATCTGTTGCATTCACTCTTGTAACGATAGTACTGACTGGGACGTTTTCATATATTTCTATTCGGTAAGTGTCCTGACTAAACATCGGACGATTATCATTAATGTCAAGAACAATAATGGAAACATTTAGTTTCCCTGATCTGTGGGGTTTTCCTCCATCAACTGCTGTACGAACAACACATGTTTATTATTTTTTTCTCTGTCTAATGATTTTTTTAGCACTAGAAATGGTGTTTTGTCCTCATCGCTTTGACTAACATCAATTTCAAAATGTTCGTTTGACGTTAATGTGTAGGTGCGGATAGAGTTAGTTCCAGCATCGGGATCACGGGCCGCGTGTAGTTGGAATCGCGTTCCTGGAGATGTATGTTCTGCTATCTGAAATCTCTGTTCCTTTTCAGAAAAACTGGGGAGTGATCATTTACATCAGTAATTTCTACAACTACATGGTGCATTTCCAAAGGGTTTTCAACAAGGATTTTCAGCTCCATTAGGCACACACCACTCCCCTGACACAGCTCCTCTCTGTCGATCTTTTGACGGACCTGTAAAGCGCCATTGTCCGGGTTTACCTCGAAAAATGCGTCCTTAGATCCAGACACAACTCGAAATCGTCGATCAATCAAAGAGGTTTTGTCCAGACCAAGATCCTTAGCAACATTTCCAACAACTGTGCCTTCTTTCATCTCCTCTGGAATAGAGTACCTCAATTCAGCCCGAACCTGCTTTCCGAAAATCACGAGTAAGGAAAAATGAAAAGCAAACCAACACAAATCACTTGAGCGATATCGTCTTTGACGCCCCATCGTTATCCAATAATGCATTTACACACAGAAGCCTGTATCTGCAGCAAATAAATGCTCTATATCCGATCACCACACGGTCCCATCCGACTCGCGTTGCTACATCAAATGTATCGACTGCTGAGAGGTACTAAACAAAAGCTTTGTTATGGGAGGGACGAAGTATTTTATGGGCACGTTGATGTTACAGTGACACCAAGAGGAGAACATTTATACCACTTTAAAGTGTATAAAGGGGTTATTCGTTATATAGTTATATGTGTTGTAAGCAATCTACCTGGGAAGATGGAGACAAAAGTGGAGAAACTCTTAATAAATAACAAAAGGGTTAGGATTCACAACTCGTGTTACAGACACGAAGGTGCAGCGCTAACCTCTGTCAAAAAGAGAGCAACAGGGGTCAAATAAAACACTGTGAGTCTGAGCAGGGAGGATCACAATCTGAACACATACTTTGATGATTGTGTTTTTTGTTTTGTTTTCAAAATACTAATGATGATCAAGATATAAAAAGCTTTTGGACATATTTTAGTCAAAGACTAAACAAAACCACATTCGGAGGATAATGCTCTGCCCTACTGAATGCTTCCGAGGCAGTCTCACAGACCTATGGATAAAGCACTGCTGTGATGCGTATTTCTGGTTGTTTAGTGCCACCATGCGATTCTTTCACAAAAACGGATTTATCTCAAATACGACTGACAATTCGCCAACAACTGTACATTAAAAAGATGATTCACTGGTCAGCTCACATGACAACAAGTCAATCAGGGTCACACTTAGGAAAGTATGAATAACAATATTGTATATGTGTTCATTTTATATTTAAAAGTGAAATACGACTTCATCATCAATAGTAGCCTATATGTAACATTATGAGTGCAAAACAGATAGCGAGCAAACACAGATGATTTCCAGTACATGAAAAGAAAATATTTGAACAAACATTTATTTAAATTGACACCCATTTTGAAACAATGCGAAATGGGCAATGACGTAAAGACTTGTACTGATTCAGAAAGTGTTTACTGTCACTCAGATGTTCGGCATTTTGTGTTTATATAAATGTGATTCTGCACACCTGCCAGAGAAATAATATTTGAAAATGCCTTACCTCTGCCAGGTCCAGACCTCTCTGTCAGGAAGCATTAGTGTGTTGGCATGGCTGCCCGGGACTATAGTAGATCCTATACTCATCCTGGGTCCAACTAGCATGTACCGCTTTTCTCCAGATCTGTACTGGATGCTGTGACACAGTGTCCCATCATAATTAGGCTCTTGTAGATATTTAGAAGTATAGTCTGTGGATTTAGAGCACTGCATTGCAATCAGCACGATGATACTGATGAGAAAAAGTGTTGAAACTGAGCCCAAAGTTATCATCAGATAAAAAGTCACATTATCATCCTCATCATCCTTTGTTGCACTTTTAACATCAGAAGCAGCAAAAGCCTCTTTGGGCTCCACAACTTTGACAAGCACAGTAGCTGTTGCTGACAGTGAAACGTTCCCATTGTCTTTCACCAGTATGAGCAGTTTATGCTCAGCCTCGTCTGTCTCTGTGAATGAGCGAAGTGTTCTGATCCGTCCTGTATAGCGGTCCAAAGCAAAGAGACTGTGGTCACTAACTTCCTGCAGTGAAAACAGTAACCAGCCGTTATATCCTATATCAGCGTCATAGGCTCTGACTTTAGTCACCAAGTGTCCTGCGTTCACATTGCGGGGAATCTCCTCCACACCTTCAGCAGAACCGTTAGAGCTGACTGGATACAGGATGACTGGAGCGTTGTCGTTCTGATCCAGAATGAACACGTTCACTGTGACGTTGCTGCTTAGTGACGGAGTTCCAGAATCTGAGGCAACAACTTGGAACTGGAACTTTTTCAGAGTTTCAAAGTCAAAACTTTTAGTGCCGAAATATCTCCAGTTATCAGGATTGATGTTGAGAAATGATGTCACCTTATTTCCATGAACTGCATCTCTGACAATATGATACGATATAAGAGCATTATCTCCCTCATCACGATCAGACGCGATCAAAGAAAATACTTGAAGCTCCTGAAGGGTTATTTTCAGTGACATAAAAATTATATTTGCTCTTTGAAAACTCAGGGCTGTTATCGTTTACGTCGGATACAACAACTCTTAGTGTTTTTTCAGATGTTAAGGCTGGTTCACCTGCATCTTTTGCGATGACTGTTACATCATAAATCGATGTATTTTCCCTGTCAAGCTGGGACTTTGTCACGACCGCGTACATGTTGTTCTGTATTGATGGCGTTAGTGTGAAAGGGACATCACCTTTTACAAAGCTGAGCACTTTCCCGTTCACTCCAGAGTCCAAATCGGTAATGCTAAGAAGTGCAACCGTTGTTCCTGATCTGGAATCCTCTGAAATCTTGTTAGACAGTGACGTCACCTCAATCACTGGTGCATTGTCATTCATGTCTTTAATATTTACGGTAACACTTTTATCCGTTCTAAACGGAATAGCACCGCTGTCTGATGCTTGGATATCTATCTCATAACTGTCATCCACTTCATAGTCTAATTGTCCTTTCACACTTAATTCACCTGTAATTGGGTCGATATCAAACAGTGCTTGCACCTTACTATTCACATTACCAAAAGAAAAGCTAACATCTCCATTTAAACCGTCGTCCATATCTGTGGCATTTACTCGTATGACTATTGTTCCAATTGGTGAATTTTCATTTATCTCTGCAGAATAGACATCTTTTGTAAAAACGGGTGCATTATCGTTCACATCTAAAACATCTATAAATATCTCCATAGTCCCTGATTTGGGAGGTTTACCTCCATCCAGTGCTGTAAGCAGTAGTTTTTGGCTGCTAGAGGCCTCTCTGTCTAACGGACTTTGTAACTGTAAAATAGGAACTTTGCCATCTTTACCGCGATCTTTTACTTCTAGTCGAAAATGATTATTCGGACTTAGTTTGTACTGTTGAACGGAATTCACACCACCATCTGGATCGAGAGCAGCATGTAACTGAAATCTGGTTCCTGGTAAAGTGGACTCGGAAATCTCTAGCCTTTTGTTGTTCTCCGGGAAAGAGGGCGAATGGTCATTTACATCCAACACTTCCACTGCAATATAATGGATCTCCAATGGGTTCTCTAGCACGGATTTAAGGTTGATCAAACATACACTGGTCCGCTGGCATATTTCCTCCCGGTCAATATTACGATTTACATACAAAATTCCATCATTTTTGTTTACCAGGAAAAGGGGTTCAGTAGAGCCAGAAACAATACGAAATCCCCTTGCTTTTAAAATATTTGGATCTATTCCCAGATCCTTTGCAATATTCCCAACAGCAGTCCCTTCTTTGATCTCTTCCGATATAGAATATCTTATCTGTCCCGATGCTTTTCCGAAAATCAAACTGAAAGCCAGCACCAGGGCCGCCCATTTGCTTCTTTGTCGCCATGAGTCCTGTCCGCCTTGTTCCATTGTCTGCTGTCAATTGATGAATCCAATAAAGACCAAGTGATCTACAGACTGTTAACTATCCATTCACTGAAAAAAAGAACGAATCCCCGTCTTACAATGCGCTGCAGTCGGTTTGTATGAACGAGTAAACCAATAGAACAAAACCACATTCGGAGGATAATGCTCTGCCCTACTGAATGCTTCCGAGGCAGTCTCACAGACCTATGGATAAAGCACTGCTGTGATGCGTATTTCTGGTTGTTTAGTGCCACCATGCGATTCTTTCACAAAAACGGATTTATCTCAAATACGACTGACAATTCGCCAACAACTGTACATTAAAAAGGTGATTCACTGGTCAGCTCACATGACAACAAGTCAATCAGGGTCACACTTAGGAAAGTATGAATAACAATATTGTATATGTGTTCATTTTATATTTAAAAGTGAAATACGACTTCATCATAAATAGTAGCCTATATGTAACATTATGAGTGCAAAACAGATAGCGAGCAAACACAGATGATTTCCAGTACATGAAAAGAAAATGTTTGAACAAACATTTTTTTAAATTGACACCCATTTTGAAACAATGCGAAATGGGCAATGACGTAAAGACTTGTACTGATTCAGAAAGTGTTTACTGTCACTCAGATGTTCAGCATTTTGTGTTTATATAAATGTGATTCTGCACACCTGCCAGAGAAATAATATTTGAAAATGCCTTACCTCTGCAGTCCCAGACCTCCTGTCAGGAAGCATTAGTGTGTTGGCATGGCTGCCCGGGACTATAGTAGATCCTATACTCATCCTGGGTCCAACTAGCATGTACCGCTTTTCTCCAGATCTGTACTGGATGCTGTGACACAGTGTCCCATCATAATTAGGCTCTTGTAGATATTTAGAAGTATAGTCTGTGGATTTAGAGCACTGCATTGCAATCAGCACGATGATACTGATGAGAAAAAGTGTTGAAACTGAGCCCAAAGTTATCATCAGATAAAAAGTCACATTATCATCCTCATCATCCTTTGTTGCACTTTTAACATCAGAAGCAGCAAAAGCCTCTTTGGGCTCCACAACTTTGACAAGCACAGTAGCTGTTGCTGACAGTGAAACGTTCCCATTGTCTTTCACCAGTATGAGCAGTTTATGCTCAGCCTCGTCTGTCTCTGTGAATGAGCGAAGTGTTCTGATCCGTCCTGTATAGCGGTCCAAAGCAAAGAGACTGTGGTCACTAACTTCCTGCAGTGAAAACAGTAACCAGCCGTTATATCCTATATCAGCGTCATAGGCTCTGACTTTAGTCACCAAGTGTCCTGCGTTCACATTGCGGGGAATCTCCTCCACACCTTCAGCAGAACCGTTAGAGCTGACTGGATACAGGATGACTGGAGCGTTGTCGTTCTGATCCAGAATGAACACGTTCACTGTGACGTTGCTGCTTAGTGACGGAGTTCCAGAATCTGAGGCAACAACTTGGAACTGGAACTTTTTCAGAGTTTCAAAGTCAAAACTTTTCAAGGCTGAAATCTGTCCATTATCAGAATTTATATTTAGGAAAGACATGATGTCATTTCGACTTCCTTCTCTCACTATATGATATGAAATAGCTGCATTGTTATTCAAATCATTGTCTGTTGCGCTGACAGAGAAAATTGAATTTCCAGCAACATTGTTTTCTACAAGGTAAAACTGGAATGGATTTTGAGAGAATTGTGGTCTGTTGTCGTTTACATCTGATATCTCAATGCTGAGAGTTTTATAAGTAGATAAGGGAGGTTCTCCCACAATCTGTGGCTTTTATTGTTATTTCATAATGTGACACCTGCTCTCGATCCAAAAATCCCTTAGTGACAACTGAATATATGTTCTCCTTATAGGAGGGCTTTAATTCAAAAGGAACATCTGAGGTTATGCTTGAAATAATTTTCCCATTGACACCAGAGTCTTTATCCCTGACACTGATCAGAGAAATCATTGTGCCAGGCTTTAAATCTTCAGACACTGTATTTGACAGTGATGTGACTTCTATTTCTGGTGGATTATCATTGACATCTATTATCTTTATAATGACCCTACACTCACCTGTCAGTGGAGGTGTTCCTTTATCAGATGCCTCAACATCGAGTTTATAAACATCGTTTTCTTCATAGTCCACGAGTCCTTTAACTCTAATCTCTCCAGTTAATTTATCCAATTCAAAAATGTCATAGACATTTTTCTTCAGAGTTTTTCCAAGGCTGTATTCTATTTCACTATTAGTGCCTTCATCTGGATCTGTCGCATTCATTCTAAATATTGAAGTACCAACTGGAATATTTTCTTGTATTGCAATTTGGTAAATCTCCTGACTAAATATCGGACGATTATCATTACTGTCAAGAACAATAATAGAAACATTTAGTGTACCTGATCTTGGAGGTTTACCTCCATCAACCGCTGTAACCAGCAGCGTGTGTTTGTTCTTTTGTTCTCTGTCTAACGCTTTCTTCAGCACTAAAAATGGTATTTTGTCCTCATCGCTTTGACGGATGTCTACTTCAAAATGTTCGTTTGACGTTAAAGTGTACGTACGAATAGAGTTCGTTCCAGCATCAGGATCACGAGCTGTGTGCAGTTGAAATCGCCTTCCTGGTAATGTTTGTTCAAATATTTCAAATCTCTGTTCTTTTTCGGGGAAACTAGGAGAGTGGTCATTTACATCTGTAATTTCTACAACTACGTAGTGTATCTCCAAAGGGGTTTCGACTATGACTTTTAGCTCCATTAGACATGCACCACTCCCTTGACAGAGCTCCTCTCTGTCGATTTTCTTATGAACATACATAGCCCCATTGTTCTGATTTACCTCAAATAATGTGTCCTTGGATTCAGAAACAACACGGAACCGTCGGTCAATCAAAGATGTGATGTCAAGGCCAAGATCCTTCGCAACATATCCAACAACAGTTCCATCTTTTACTTCCTCGGGAATAGAGTATCGTATTTCTGCCAAAGCCCGTGTTCCAACAAACAACAGAAGAGCCAAATGACAAGCAAACCAGGACCAGACCTTTCTTCGAGTTTGTCTTTCGTTCCCCATCGTTATCCAACAGTACATACACAAAAGCCCGTTGCTGCAATAAATGTCTATATCACACCAATTGTGTGTCGCATATTTACAAATAGCGCAACACAATTCCGTCGCGTGTCGAGCTCGAATCTAATGCCTCCTCTGCTTCTTTTTAGGGACCAAACAAAAGCTTTATGGGGGAGGGACGGCGATTCCTATAGTTTTCTAATGTAATACTGACACCCAGAGGTAATTGAGGAAGTACAAAGCTATATTTTGATTTAAAATGCATCTATCCAATGTAACCCTTATTTACCAGTAATAGTTCAGCATTTAAATAACTGAAAAAAACAAAATATGTTAGAATGTCTCTTGATTGTATGAAAAAAGCCTACCAATCATTTAATGTTGTTAAAATATTACAGTTAATAGCCTTCCAAAGTGTTACGTTTTATTAAGTTTATTTTATTTAACTTCGATGTGCACTTTGTTTTTTATGAACAAAAAATAACTCAATTGCGTTTCAGTACCATGGATATAGATCCAAACCACGCCTGTCTTTTTCTTAATAAAAGTAGTCCAGTCGTATACCCAGTACTAATACATATAAACGGTAACCCCTGCAACTTAAAACGTTCCTGTTAGTTGTATTTTAGGATTTGGATGCATATTTCTAAAATTATCACAGACAATTGGCCCAAACAGTTTGCAATTCTTATTATTTCTTTGCGACAAGTAAAACCAAATCATTCGTGCACAGTGGACAGCGGTCACAATCAGGCAAAGATTGTGGTTTTGAAATGGATGACATGAAATTAACTATTTTAGCTATTTAAATGTTTGATATTGATTAGCTTACTTAAGCTTTAAAATGACATACAAGTGATTAATGAAGTATAAACAAAACTAGTATGAGCTTTGTCGACACAGTAAAGCAAAGAAAATGTGCCTTTTGGTGCTGCGGCTTATTGTCACACAAACCAGGAAAGGTCTAAATAATAAGCGTCTCATTTCAACATGGGTGCATAATCAGAATAGTAACATGGTCGAGTTAGTTATGATCTATGTGGTAGTGTTCTCTGTATAAGGGGCGTTAGAAAGGTGATGGAAAAAAAGAAAATATACAGTCGAACACAAAGCAATGACAGAACTAAATGCATTTAAAATAGTATGCATCACATTGTTTTCAAGCTCTTACCTCTGCAGCAGACCTCCTGTCAGGAAGCATTAGTGTGTTGGCATGGCTGCCCGGGACTATAGTAGATCCTATACTCATCCTGGGTCCAACTAGCATGTACCGCTTTTCTCCAGATCTGTACTGGATGCTGTGACACAGTGTCCCATCATAATTAGGCTCTTGTAGATATTTAGAAGTATAGTCTGTGGATTTAGAGCACTGCATTGCAATCAGCACGATGATACTGATGAGAAAAAGTGTTGAAACTGAGCCCAAAGTTATCATCAGATAAAAAGTCACATTATCATCCTCATCATCCTTTGTTGCACTTTTAACATCAGAAGCAGCAAAAGCCTCTTTGGGCTCCACAACTTTGACAAGCACAGTAGCTGTTGCTGACAGTGAAACGTTCCCATTGTCTTTCACCAGTATGAGCAGTTTATGCTCAGCCTCGTCTGTCTCTGTGAATGAGCGAAGTGTTCTGATCCGTCCTGTATAGCGGTCCAAAGCAAAGAGACTAGTGGTCACTAACTTCCTGCAGTGAAAACAGTAACCAGCCGTTATATCCTATATCAGCGTCATAGGCTCTGACTTTAGTCACCAAGTGTCCTGCGTTCACATTGCGGGGAATCTCCTCCACACCTTCAGCAGAACCGTTAGAGCTGACTGGATACAGGATGACTGGAGCGTTGTCGTTCTGATCCAGAATGAACACGTTCACTGTGACGTTGTTGCTTAGTGACGGAGTTCCAGAATCTGAGGCAACAACTTGGAACTGGAACTTTTTCAGAGTTTCAAAGTCAAAACTTTTTAGTGCCGAAATCTGTCCATTATCAGAATTTATATTTAGAAAAGACATGATGTCATTTGTCTTTACTGCTCTCACTATATGATATGAAATAGCTGCATTATCATTCAAATCATTGTCTGTTGCGCTTACAGAGAATATTGAATTTCCGGCAACATTATTTTCTACAAGATAAAACTCTAAAGGGTTTTGGTCGAAATGAGGACGGTTGTCATTTACATCTGAAATCTCAATGCTGAGAGTTTTGTAAGTAGATAAGGGAGGTTCACCACAATCTGTGGCTTTTATTGTTATTTCATAATGTGACACCTGCTCTCGATCCAAAAATCCCTTAGTAACAACTGAATATATGTTCTCCTTATAGGAGGGCTTTAATTCAAAAGGCACGTCTGAGGTTATGCTTGATAATATTTTTCCATTGACACCAGAGTCTTTATCTGTCACACTAAGTAGTGAAATAACTGTTCCAGGCTTTGAGTCTTCAGACACTGTATTTGACACTGAGGTCACTTCTATTTCTGGTGGATTATCATTGACGTCTATTATCTTTATAATGACCCTACACTCACCTGTCAGTGGAGGTGTTCCTTTATCAGATGCCTCAACATCGAGTTTATAAACATCGTTTTCTTCATAGTCCACGAGTCCTTTAACTCTAAATTCTCCGGTCAATTTATCCAATTCAAAAATGTCATAGACTTTTTTCTTCAGAGTTTTTCCAAGGCTGTATTCTATTTCACTATTAGGTGCCTTCGTCTGGATCTGTTCGCATTCATTTTAAATATTGAAGTACCGACGGGAACGTTTTCTTTTATTGCAATTTGGTATATCTCCTGACTAAATATCGGACGATTATCATTACTGTCAAGAACAATAATAGAAACATTTAGTGTACCTGATCTTGGAGGTTTGCCTCCATCAACCGCTGTAACCAGCAGCGTGTGTTTGTTCTGTTGTTCTCTGTCTAACGATTTCTTCAGCACTAAAAATGGTATTTTGTCCTCATCGCTTTGACGGATGTCTACTTCAAAATGTTCGTTTGACGTTAAAGTGTACGTACGAATAGAGTTAATTCCAGCATCGGGATCGCGAGCTGTATGCAGTTGAAATCTCTTTCCTGGTAATGTTTGTTCAAATATTTCAAATCTCTGTTCTTTTTCGGGGAAACTAGGAGGGTGATCATTTACATCAGTAATTTCTACAATTACATGGTGCATTTCCAAAGGGTTTTCGACAAGGATTTTTAGCTCCATTATACATGCACCGCTTCCGTGACAGAGATCCTCTCTGTCGATTTTCTTATGGACATACAGATTCCCATTGTCCGGGTTTACCTCAAAAAATGTATCCTTTGATCCAGAAACAACACGGAACCGTCGGCCACTTAACGAGGTGATTTCAAGGCCAAGATCCTTCGCAACATTTCCAACAGCAGTTCCTTCTTTCACCTCCTCTGGAATAGAGTATCGGATCTGAGCAAAAGCCTGCTTTCCTAAAAAAACCGTTAGAGCCATATGAAACACAAACAAATAGCACTCCTTCGCTCGGCTTTGTCTGTCGGTCCCCATCATTACTACAACTTAGAGAAAACACAAGAAAGGGTGTTATATATCCAAGCCGTTGTGCATCGCATAATTACAACGTGAACCCATCGTCTGGCGTGCTTTATTCAAACGCCTGCCCTGATCTAGATGACGAACAAAAGCTTTTTCATGGGAGGGACACAGTCTTATATCATCTTCCAATATTACAGTGACACCCGGAGGACATTGAAGGAACGTAATGGATATCCTAGGATATACTATATTTTTGTCCAGATTATAGTTAGTTAGTAACTTCCTGTCGTGAAACTACTCTGTTTTGTCAAAATTCGTATTCTCTTAAAGTCTTAATATCACACATAGGTTGAATTATAATACACTTTTTATGTTGTTTTAAACACAACTGCCAAAAACAAACTATACTAGTATTCCCTAACAAAGAAAATATCTCTATGCACTCTTTGTTGCTTAATTGACCAAAAAGCCAACGCATTTCAGCACCATGGACAGTGGTCACACCACCAAGCAAAGAGCTGTATTGTTGTTTTTATGGTCTTACCTCGACAGATGTCTCCTGTCAGGGAGCACTAGTATTCCCCTATAGATCCTATACTAATGATACAACATAGCCAGCAAACTCAAATGTTTTCCAGTACATCAAATAAAAAAATCTGGAGAAAAAAATATTAACAGTAAAAAGTCAAAAGTATAAAATTGACACTAAATGGGCAAAAGCGTGAAGATTTGTAGTGATTCAGAAAGTGTTCACTGTCACTGAGATGTTCAGCCTTTTGTGTTTCTATAAATGTGATTCTGTACACCAGCCAGATAAATAATATTTGAAAATGCCTTACCTCTGCAGTCGCAGACCTCCTGTCAGGCATCATCAGAGTGTTCCCATGGCTGCCCGGGACTATAGTAGATCCTATACTCATTCTGGGTCCAACTAGCATGTACCGCTTTTCTCCAGATCTGTACTGGATGCTGTGACACAGTGTCCCATCATAATTAGGCTCTTGTAGATATTTAGAAGTATAGTCTGTGGATTTAGAGCACTGCATTGCAATCAGCACGATGATACTGATGAGAAAAAGTGTTGAAACTGAGCCCAAAGTTATCATCAGATAAAAAGTCACATTATCATCCTCATCATCCTTTGTTGCACTTTTAACATCAGAAGCAGCAAAAGCCTCTTTGGGCTCCACAACTTTGACAAGCACAGTAGCTGTTGCTGACAGTGAAACGTTCCCATTGTCTTTCACCAGTATGAGCAGTTTATGCTCAGCCTCGTCTGTCTCTGTGAATGAGCGAAGTGTTCTGATCCGTCCTGTATAGCGGTCCAAAGCAAAGAGACTGTGGTCACTAACTTCCTGCAGTGAAAACAGTAACCAGCCGTTATATCCTATATCAGCGTCATAGGCTCTGACTTTAGTCACCAAGTGTCCTGCGTTCACATTGCGGGGAATCTCCTCCACACCTTCAGCAGAACCGTTAGAGCTGACTGGATACAGGATGACTGGAGCGTTGTCGTTCTGATCCAGAATGAACACGTTCACTGTGACGTTGCTGCTTAGTGACGGAGTTCCAGAATCTGAGGCAACAACTTGGAACTGGAACTTTTTCAGAGTTTCAAAGTCAAAACTTTTCAAGGCTGAAATCTGTCCATTATCAGAATTGATATTTAAAAATCCTGCTATTTTATCTTGACTAACTCCCTCTCTGACTATATGATAAGTTAAACCTGCGTTTTCATTTAAGTCTTTATCCAAAGCAGTAACAGAAAATATTGGGTCTCCAGGAATGTTATTTTCAACAAGGTAAAGCTCCATTGGATTATGCAAAAATTCTGGTTTATTATCATTCACGTCAGATACATCAATACTCAGAGTTTTTAATGTAGAAAGAGGAGGTTGTCCACAGTCTGTAGCTGTTATTGTGATGTCGTAATGCGAAATTGATTCTCGATCCAAATGCTGTTTCAACACTAACGAGTACATATTATCTTGATATGATGGTTTTAAATCAAATGGCACATTATCTGAAAGACTACATATTACTTTACCGTTTAATCCGGCATCTTGGTCTGTAATACTAATAAGATAAACCACAGTTCCAGGTTTTGAGTCTTCAGCTACCATGTTTGACAGGGATGTCACCTCTATTTGAGGTTTGTTGTCGTTTTTGTCGAGCACTTTGATGATCACCCTGCAATCAGTACTCATTGGAGGCTGTCCTTTGTCAGTAGGCATGGATGTCTAACTTAAAAACATCAATCTTCTCATAGTCAATTTCTCCTTTTACTAGAATTTCTCCAGTGTCTTTATCTAAACTAAACATATCATATATCTTCTGGTCAAGTTGACCACCAAATAAATATTCAATATCTCCATTTGCACCCTCATCCACATCTGTTGCATTTACTTTAATAACACTTGTATCTGCATCTACATTTTCAGGTAATGTTACTGAATATACTTCTTGGCTAAATGTAGGATGGTTATCATTAGAATCTAGAACAATGACTGTAACATTAAGCGTCCCTGATCTCGGTGGATTTCCACCGTCGATTGCTGTCAGAATCAGTTTGTGCTCATGGTGCTTTTCCCGATCCAGAGCCTTTTGCAGAACCAGGAATGGTATCTTGTCCTCTCCTGTCTCTCGAATTTGTATACTAAAATATTCGTTTCGATTTAATTTATACACGCGCACCGTGTTGATGCCAACATCTGGATCATGCGCAGTAGGTAACTGGAAACGTTTGCCAGGAACGGTGGACTCGGAAATGTCTAATGTTTTTTCTTCCTCTTTAAATCTCGGTGAATTATCATTTATATCTATGATTTCAACTCCTACATAATGTATTTCCATGGGGTTCTCAGCGACCATTTTTAAGTTCATTAAGCACGGCGACACGGTTTTACAGAGCTCCTCTCGATCGATATTTTTATGCACATACAAGATACCATTGTTCTGATGTACTTCAAACTGAGCATCTTTAGTTCCCGACACAATACGAAACCGTCGTTCCTCCAGCGAACCAATGTCCAATCCTAGATCCTTGGCGACATTTCCAACAACAGATCCCACTTTTACTTCCTCTGGAACTGAATACTTGATCTGAGCTGAAACCTGCTCCACGCAGCCGAGCATCACAGAAAAATAGAGGGCTAACCACCATGACTGTATTCCTCGTCTTTGTCCTCCGGCTTCCATCCTTTCCGTTTTGATTATTATTATTATATCTACTCACAGGTCCTTACGAAAAATAAAATTACCTATGCCACAAAATGTTGTTTTGAAATGCATCCCATAATTTAAACGTATCTATGAAGAAATGCAACAACGGCTGCGCTCGTTTATCTTGAACACGCTCTCTTCTCTGTCGACCTGAACAAAACGTCTCTGGAAGGGGCAGGGCCAACGCTATAGCACAACAGTGAGTGCTGATATGACACTGACACCTTGTGGACTGGGTACATACATTATGCCTCCTTTTTTAAGCAAGCCGTGACATAAACTACGAAATAAGTGTGTTTGCAAATTGTAGCTCCTTAACTACAAATAGTTTCTGCTACCCTTTCTTTAAATCAGGTTATACAGTCTTTTATATTTTTATTTTTGTCCTATACCGTTCAAGGTAGCTGGTTTCCCTTCATTTCTTCACATTGACAATAAATTAGCAGACTCTGAAATGTTGTTTAAAAGTGACCATCATGTCTGCATTAATGTGTGTCAGTGTCACATTATTGCTTCGTGGCAATGCAGTACGACCTAGTGTGCGCTGACTTCTCTTGACAAAAATCTTACTTTCAAAAACATTTATGTGGATGCTCTGTTCTGAACACTACTCGAGCTGGTTTCAAGGATGTGCTAATACACTTGCATAAAGCAAATGAATGGGAACAAGATACAACTAGATTTCTAAAACGCATTAGCGTGGTAAGTTACAAACTCGATGATTTGCAGTAAATGTCCAAAAATACAAACCACTTGCTCAGTTCTCCAAATTCATAAGTTAAGATCAGAAAATGTTAAAACGAAAATGATTACCATATGACCAAGCCTTGCTGTCAGCCCCATGGACAACGATAAGAAATATGACGTTTTGTTGGTATACCTTTCCGCGTGAAGTTGCCTTAAAGTATTGCATAAAGAAGTCATATCCAAATTTAAAGTTCTCAACTTGAAAATCAGCACAGCATTTCCAGCATACTTCACTTCAGCACCTTGGACATAGCTAGGATATAAACCATGCCACGAAATTAGGTGTAATGTTAGTAGCCTGAACACATTTTCTAATTTCAGAAGAGGCAGCAAGAGACATTGGTGAGGCTTAAATGAAAAAGGCATGAACATTTCAGATATGTTCCTGTGCATTGTAAACATTGATATGTTTCATATATGTTAGAACGACATTATCTTACTGTAATCTGAAGTAAATTCTCTGAGTGCAGGTTACTTTATTTGTACCAGTAGGTGGATTTGGTTTGCAGTAGAAATACCATTGTGACACACATTTTACAACCAACACATACCATAGACAAACATGATAAATAATTACATTTAAAATCAAAACATGGTCTTACCTCTCCAGAAGTGTGTCTCCTGTCAGGAAGCATTAGTGTGTTGGCATGGCTGCCCGGGACTATAGTAGATCCTATACTCATTCTGGGTCCAACTAGCATGTACCGCTTTTCTCCAGATCTGTACTGGATGCTGTGACACAGTGTCCCATCATAATTAGGCTCTTGTAGATATTTAGAAGTATAGTCTGTGGATTTAGAGCACTGCATTGCAATCAGCACGATGATACTGATGAGAAAAAGTGTTGAAACTGAGCCCAAAGTTATCATCAGATAAAAAGTCACATTATCATCCTCATCATCCTTTGTTGCACTTTTAACATCAGAAGCAGCAAAAGCCTCTTTGGGCTCCACAACTTTGACGACCACAGTAGCTGTTGCTGACAGTGAAACGTTCCCATTGTCTTTCACCAGTATGAGCAGTTTATGCTCAGCCTCGTCTGTCTCTGTGAATGAGCGAAGTGTTCTGATCCGTCCTGTATAGCGGTCCAAAGCAAAGAGACTAGTGGTCACTAACTTCCTGCAGTGAAAACAGTAACCAGCCGTTATATCCTATATCAGCGTCATAGGCTCTGACTTTAGTCACCAAGTGTCCTGCGTTCACATTGCGGGGAATCTCCTCCACACCTTCAGCAGAACCGTTAGAGCTGACTGGATACAGGATGACTGGAGCGTTGTCGTTCTGATCCAGAATGAACACGTTCACTGTGACGTTGCTGCTTAGTGACGGAGTTCCAGAATCTGAGGCAACAACTTGGAACTGGAACTTTTTCAGAGTTTCAAAGTCAAAACTTTTTAACGCGGATATTTGTCCGGTTTCCGAATTGACATTCAGAAAAGATGTCATATCACGATGCAGCCCATCACCTCTCACAATGTAATATGTTATTGCTGCATTTTCATTAAGATCATTATCAGCAGCACTTACAGAAAATATTGATGCTCCCGCGGCATTGTTTTCTACCAAATAAAGTTCAAATGGATTCTGACTGAAAAGTGGCCTGTTGTCATTTACATCTGACACCTGAACACTCAATGTTTTTACAGTGGAAAGTGGAGGTTCACCACAGTCAGTGGCTGTTATTGTGATGTCATAATGGGACACACTTTCTCTGTCTAAACGCCCCTTTATGACAAGAGAGTACATGTTTTCCTCAATGGATGGCTTCAAATCAAACGGAACATTCTCCAAAATTTTACAAATAACTTTTCCATTAACCCCCGAATCTCTGTCAGTAACGCTGATGAGAGATATAACTGTGCCAGGCTTTGCATTTTCTGGGACTACGTTGGACAATGATGTTACTTCAATATCTGGCTTATTATCGTTTACATCTTTTATTTTTATCACAACTCTGCTTTCGGCCGTCCAAGGTGGCTGGCCTTTATCTGAAGCCTGCAGATCTAGTCTATAAATCTCCGCGTCCTCAAAGTCCACTTTTCCTTTCACTCGAATCTCACCGGTGACGCCGTCTAATTCAAATGTATCATGCACTTTTTTCTTTTGTGTTTTTCCAAACGTGTATTCAATTTCGCTATTAGAACCTTCATCAAAATCTGTAGCGTTTAATTGTATTACAAGAGTTCCTATCGGGGCATTTTCATCTAATGATACAGTGTATATATCTTTGCTGAACACAGGGCGATTATCATTTGTATCTACCACGGTGATAGTTAAATTAAGGCTACCAGATTTCGACGGACTCCCCCCATCAAGGGCCGTTAACACTAACCGGTGTTCTGCCTTTTGCTCCCTATCCAAAGCCTTTTTCAGCACTAAAAATGGTATCTTGTCCTCCTCGCTGTCTCGGATTTCAGTGTCAAAAAAATCAGTTGAGCTCAATTTATATATTCGGACTGACTGTGTACCGACATCAGGGTCTCTAGCAGCATGAATTTGGAAACGAGTACCTGGAGGGGTATGCTCTGCTATTTCCAGTCGCTGCTCGCTTTCCGGAAAAGTCGGTGAATGGTCATTAACATCCGTTATTTCAACGCCAACGTAGTGTATTTCCAGTGGGCTTTCTACAACAATTTTCAGATTTATCAAACAAACCTTGATTCCATCACAGAGCTCTTCGCGGTCCATAATTTGTCCAATATACAACACTCCATTGTTTTGATTTAACTGAAACAGAGCATGATTGGGCCCCGAAACAATACGAAACCGCCTGCCTGATAGAGTGCTAATGTCAAGCCCTAAATCCTTGGCAACATTTCCAACAGGGGATCCCACCTGTACTTCTTCTGGTACAGAGTATCGTAGCTGAGCCAAAACCAGTTCCCCAAAGCACAGCAACACAATCCCGGCAACCCACCAGCAGTTCACCCTGCGCCTTTGTCCTCGTTCTCCCATTTTGGAGCAAAAAAAATGAAGGCTTTCTTTTCGGCAAAATACAGCAATCCAATTGCTCATCGAACCAGTCTGAATAAATCCATTTCCCGATTCTCAAATATGAGCTTCCACACATGAATATGAACCGCTTTTTATATTACTTGATAGATATTCTACGATGTGTACTCCGTCAGCATACCACCTCAAGACGAGATGATCCAGAGATGGGCAGGGCCTGTGCAGAATGAGCAACACAACTATTACCTAGGCCACACTGACACCATGTGACCAGCGGGCTACAATGCCATACACAATCCCAAGTGTTTTATTTCACTACCTTCTTCTCTATTACAATCGGCTGCTAAATGCCTCCATGCTGCAAATAGTCCGGCAATAAAGGACACGCGATGAGCTGATTAAAACGTCCCCCATAGTCTCACTCTGTGGAGGATGCTTGGGTCTCCTCAAGCATCCTCCAGAAAGTCAAACAAAATGTGTGGTATGTTTCTCAGCAACCCCCAATTAGCGTGTGTGGTTATTGGACAATTGATAAAGACAAACAATAACACCTGCAATCATTTGCATTGTTCAATTACACAAGACTTCGTTAATTTCGCAGGATAGAACAGTAGACACGTATTGTAAATCTGCTCCACAACTCTAACGTTATTAAATTAAATAATAGATTAACTTAAATTAATACAAAACATGTGGCTGGACTTTTGATAATAACTGAATGTTGTATACAAACGTTATTCAGAACCAGCCGAGTGATTAATCACCTCCAGTAAATTGTATTGCCAAAAAGAAAAACGCACAAACAGACACTTACAAAAAACAAACAATATTTCAGCACCATGGACAGCACCATTTCACACCAGGAGGGAGAAAATGGCAAACAAAAGCAATATGTATAACGTATGCATAGGACGTATTCTATAACGTATTGACTGCAATGTAATATTGTTGTGCGAATTAATTCAAACATATTTACCTCTCCAGAAGTGTGTCTCCTGTCAGGAAGCATTAGTGTATTGGCATGGCTTCCCGGGACTATAGTAGATCCTATACTCATCCTGGGTCCAACTAGCATGTACCGCTTTTCTCCAGATCTGTACTGGATGCTGTGACACAGTGTCCCATCATAATTAGGCTCTTGTAGATATTTAGAAGTATAGTCTGTGGATTTAGAGCACTGCATTGCAATCAGCACGATGATACTGATGAGAAAAAGTGTTGAAACTGAGCCCAAAGTTATCATCAGATAAAAAGTCACATTATCATCCTCATCATCCTTTGTTGCACTTTTAACATCAGAAGCAGCAAAAGCCTCTTTGGGCTCCACAACTTTGACAAGCACAGTAGCTGTTGCTGACAGTGAAACGTTCCCATTGTCTTTCACCAGTATGAGCAGTTTATGCTCAGCCTCGTCTGTCTCTGTGAATGAGCGAAGTGTTCTGATCCGTCCTGTATAGCGGTCCAAAGCAAAGAGACTGTGGTCACTAACTTCCTGCAGTGAAAACAGTAACCAGCCGTTATATCCTATATCAGCGTCATAGGCTCTGACTTTAGTCACCAAGTGTCCTGCGTTCACATTGCGGGGAATCTCCTCCACACCTTCAGCAGAACCGTTAGAGCTGACTGGATACAGGATGACTGGAGCGTTGTCGTTCTGATCCAGAATGAACACGTTCACTGTGACGTTGCTGCTTAGTGACGGAGTTCCAGAATCTGAGGCAACAACTTGGAACTGGAACTTTTTCAGAGTTTCAAAGTCAAAACTTTTTAGCGCTGAAATTGTGCCATCGGCTTCATTTATATTTAAAAATGAAGTTACTGTGGGTGCTTGACTTTTACGGTTAAGGGAATATGTGACTGCTGCATGTTCGCCTCCATCAGCATCTGCTGCGCTCACTGAAAAAATAGACATTCCAGCCTTGTTGTTTTCAGGCAGATAAAAAGTATATGGACTTTCAGTGAAGACAGGTCTGTTATCATTTACATCTAGCACATCTACCTGTATCACCATTGTAGATGATAGGGCTGGGCTCCCTAAATCCTTAGCCGTTATTGTGATGATATACATATGCATGGTTTCCTTATCTAGGTAGTCATTGGTGACTAAAGAGTATGACTGTCCGTCAGGGGAGGGCTTTAAGTCAAAAGGTAAATGACCCGGCACACTGCAGACCACCTGTCCGTTCACACCTGAGTCAAGGTCCGTCACGCCCATCAATGCCACCACCGTGCCAGGAGGTGCATCTTCTGGAATGCGACTTGAAAGGGATGTGATCTCTATTTCAGGTTGATTATCGTTCACGTCTTCCACTCTAATAACCACGTTGCAGTGTGTGGAGAGAGACACTGCACCTTTGTCCGCAGCCAGTACCTTAATCTCATAGACTTGCTTTTCCTCGTAATCAAGGCCTCCTTTCACCGTCAGTTTGCCAGTTCTGCTATTCAAATCAAACGTTTCAGATGAGAATCCTCGAAGTTTACTCCGTAAAGAATATTCGACCTCACCGTTCATCCCCTCATCCGAGTCAGATGCATTTACTGTCAGCAGAAATGTTCCTGCATTTGCGTTTTCCTTTATCGTTACGGTGTATTTCTGTTTATCACACACTGGTGAGTTATCATTAATGTCAGACACAATAACAGTGATATTAATAGCACCAGATGTTGATGGTTTACCTCCATCATTAGCTGTTAAGAGTAACCAGTGTTGAGCGGCGTGTTCTCTGTCCAAAGGTCGCTGTAAGATTAGGAATGGAACCTTTCCTTCCTCTCCAAATTCCTCTATTTCCAGGCGAAAATACTGGTTATGGTTGAGTTTATATGATTGCAAGGAATTTAAACCAACATCTAAGTCTTGTGCTCCTTCCATTTGAAATCGAGATCCAACTATGGCGGACTCCAGCACCTCTAATGTGCAGTTTTCTTCAGGAAATCTGGGCACATTGTCATTTACATCGAGTATTTCAACTATTACCTGGTGCATCTCCAGAGGATTTTCTACGACTGCTTTCAGATTTGTGATGCACGGAGCAGTTTTTGCACACAGCTCCTCCCTGTCTATTCTCTGGTTCACTAATAAAACTCCATCTCTCGGATTTACCTTAAACAGATCCTGCTTTGTTCCTGACACGACACGAAGATTCCTATCCGTCAATCTTCCGAGATCTAATCCAAGGTCTTTGGCCACATTTCCAACGGCCGTGCCTACTTTTAATTCTTCCTGAATGGAATACCGTATTTGAGCAGAGATTCCTTCCAAATGAGTCACAATCAGCAGGGCCAGAAAATAAGAAATCCACATATCTTGCCATGGTCCTTTCATGTTCGTTATCGCCATTTTTGGAAAAAGCCTTTTAAAAAACGATCTTAAATCTGTCAACAATATTATTATGGCATTTTTCAGTTTCCTCTCACAGATAATAAACTAAAAAGGTCTGCGGGAACCATCATTCCGACAGAAGAATGAAGAGTGTTTATTCCGGTCTTTCAACCTGTCTCGTTGGTTTGTTACTGAATGCACATGTAAAAACGATACCGTCTCACACACAGCCACTGTGTTGATATATAGTGTAACAGCACCACCCATTGTCACTGTGACGATGGTGCGGTGACGATGATACGTTTACTTCCAGTTTAGTCTACAGCAGGGGTGCCCAAAAGGTCGATCGGGTAGTGGGTAGATACATATATTCCCCCAACGGAACCCCGCGCCCCCAGAAATTCAAGTTTTTTGTTTTATTTTTCTGAAATACTTCCCACATCTGTATTTAGGCAGTAGATGCTCGAAGTAGGAGTAGAAGTTATAATCACACCAGTTGAGATTAGCTATTGGCAACTAAGTGTGTCGAGGTAAATGCGAACAATTCGAAAATTAATGCATGAGAGCATTCCCTGGTTATGCCAGCAATTAATTGTAATTCATTAATTGAAAAGTATTAGCCTAGTAAATTATTTGAAAATGATGGACCTATACAATGATGGTTGTGAGTTCAATACCAGGGCTGCCACCATTGTACCCCTGAGCAAGGTATTCTTTGCTCCAAATTGCTCCAGGGAGACTGTCCCTGTAATTAGTGCACTGTAAGTCACTCTGGTTAAGAGCATCTGCTAAATGACCTGTAATGTAATGTAAAACATTGCTGCTAATGTAGGTAAAGCAGTTGACATTCACAGTAGCTCTGCTTGAACTCTGTGTAGTCTACTCAGCACACTCCCACAATCTTTCTCCTATTGAAGGGGTGAGCAGTGACATCTCATGGATTATACCTGCACATGCAGCCATGATCAGCCCACTCGCGTGTCTGCTGTACATGGTTCATATGCAATTGTGCCTTCTGCTCTATGCTGTAAGAGTGCAGGAATAAATCATGACAGCAAATTAGAAATCACACTAACCGCAGATAGGAAACAAAATGAACTACACTGTAAAAACCCCGAATCTGCGCATCCCTTCCACACGCACGGCGACGTATTGGGTCTGGAATTAGGCCAAACATAACGTGCGCGAGCACGAGCGCTGCCGCATTGTGCAACACCTCCTCCCATTTCTGCCTCCATCGTTTCCCCCATGCTGCATTAAAGCTGCCAGACTGGTTCAAAGCACCCAATTGCCATTATTATTATTATTATTATTATTATTATTATTATTATTATTATTATTATTATTACAGTTAATTATATTATCAGTTCTTGGTAGGAAAAAGGAGCGATAATATTTGACAGAGAATGAGCAGCTGATGTCTGCATGCGGGTGCTGCACTGTGTCAGAATAATAAATTACACGCAGCTTCAAAGCACACCGTGACCTCCAGCGAACAGACAGCACGTCGCCTTGGTAACGCAGCGCCAGTAGGCAGGTCGCTGTCCATGGTGCTGAAAGCAAGCAGCGCTCAGAGAGGAAGGAAGCAGAGGGGGAGGGATGCAGGAGCTGTGAATGCTGCAGACAAAGAAACTCAGCTGTATCCAAATGCTGTGACACTGTTCATTCTCTGCAACATATACTATACATAATCCTCTTCACAGTCATATCCCTTCATTATGTTTTTTTATTTTATAACTTAATAATTATTTATGTATTAATATATCAGGGGGAAAAGCATGTACTTGCATCCCAGACAATATTTGTAAAGAAATGCAGGTAAAATACCCCTCCTAAAATTGAGGTTTTTATCTTCAGTTTAACACAAATAATGCATAGCAAATGAGAACCCAGATATGAACTAACACATACAATACATTGATGTATGGTGCACATGTGTTAGCCTACTAGTGCCAGCTGGTGGTTGTTCTAGTGCTTTGTTCCACATTGGTGCATTGCTGTGTCTGGTATTAGTGTGCTCGTGCTAGAGGACCAGAGCAGCAGAAACAGGCAGTGTGAGAGTTTCCTCTCAGGGTCAAGCGGTGCTGAGAAAGGAAACCGAAATGTTTCTGATCTCAAACTGTTTATTATGTCACTTTGCTCCAAGCAAACACAATAGTATCTAAACTAGAACCAATATAAAAGCATTTACTCTTTATTTAAAATATATAAAAAGCATGTTTCTTAAATGCAACTTTAGGATATAGAGGATATTAAAATAACTCATCATGTGGGCCTGAATGACAAGGTGTCCTCCTCACACATGAGCTCATCTCTCTGGGGAAATGAGATCATGTGTTCACACAGACACACTCATTAGTCCACCCTCATAAAAATAATCCTGCAAATTCTCTCCAAACGCTTACACCTAACCAAACCTAAAATAAAATGTATCCCCAAACTATACAAGCTATTCAACTTGTGACTTTAAGCATAATTCATTAGACTAAATTTAGAGCTTCATGCATAATGTGGTTTCTTGTTTTCCTATAAATGTTATTTATTTTTACAGTGCGTTTCTTTTCAGGATAAAGATGGCCATGATGTCCTCACAGATGGTGGATGTGCTGACTGGGATAAGTGAAGATGGTCCAGAAGGGGCACTGAGCTGGAGCCAGTTTCCAGTGCCATCATACATTAGAGAGTTATTGTCATGGACTTCCTCAATTGCCTGTCCCTCTTGTTTTGACTCACACATATTGTGCACTTGAATTATTTTAAATGTTTTAGACAAAAGGCCTAAACTGGACTTGAGCCCTACATAGTGATTTCAATCTGTTGAGAAAAGGATATATACAAATATAAAAAGGGGAATAGTAATGACTCAAATGCATTTGACAGAATGTGAAGATGTGGAAGGAGAGTAGTGTCTCCTGAATTAGTATTTTATACAGGAAAACTGGATTCTTTTTTATTTATTGGAGAATAAAAGGCCCTTAAAATGTTCAAATGACTTGTTCTTGCTGCACTTGAACAAGGACACACAAGCACAAATGTTTTGGTTGAAGACAGAATTACCTTTTTTTAACAGTTATAATCCTTTGAGGAGACAGAGCCTTGTAATCCTTCATCAGAGGAATGAGATAATATTAGAATTTATCTGATTAGTCTGATTATTCAGAATGTGATAGCATTGCTTTCCTTAAAGGTGTTTTGTCATTGTCATACTGTTCTTTTAAGTAATGCAGTTCAGTTAAGCAATCAGACAGACCAGTAATCCATGTACTACAAGTTCTACATTAGTATTGCATTATATGTTATAGATTTCTATTTTACTTTATTATTTATCTCTTATAAAACATAAATATCATCAATACTTAATTTCCTGTGGTGGGATTTTCCAGAATTAATTCAATGAAAGCAGACACACACACACACATGGTACATTTAAGTACAGTACCACTGTAGAGGTGGTGGGAGATAGGAGAATGTCAGCCAAGCTGTCCTCTCTACTGGACAACATGTCCCACCCCCTCCAGGACACTTTGTCCGCACTGTGCAGCTCCTTCAGCGTCAGGCTGCTTCACCCGCGGTTTCTCACAGAGAGATACCGTAGGGGTCATACTGTACAATCACCAAGGCCCCTGGTAGACCACCACAACAAGGAAAGTCTATTCCAACACTGTGTGCAATTATCAATGCCTGTGCAATATTCACTTTTTATTCACTTTTTTTATTCACTTTGTATAACTTTTTCTGTCAAATTGCTGTCAAGTACAATATTCTCTTTTATAACTTTAGCAATTACACTGTCATGTGCGACTGCATTTATATTATATTACTGTTACTGTATTTCTATTCTATTTAATTGTGTACTCTCTTTGCTGTAACAATGTAAATGTCCCCGTCGTGGGACAATTAAAGGATTTCTGATTCTGATTCTGATAAATGATCATTTCTTATTTTTGACATTTAAAGAAAGTCAATGTTCCTGTTTTATTGCTATAATACCACCTTCTCATATTAACACTGTCTCAGTAAAACACAGAAACCTGTGCATCCTGGATGAATGTCTACTTTCTGAAATAATAATACAGTTTTGGCTTCAAACAAAGAGTCGTTTTGTGGATTGCAATGGCTAAAATGTGTCACTTGAACTGAAACTTTGAATTAGAAATGAAAGACATAAATGCTATGATGTAACAGAGCACATTGTCTGTAGCTGTAATGATCTCCTTGCAAATGCTACTGTATATCACGTTCACTGATATGGGAGTAACACATTCAAGATCCAGCATTGCCTCCTAAAACCTTGCAAGTAAATATTTTTCTGACATTAAATAAAAATCTCTGGCAATTGTGTCCAGCTGGTAAGTATCTACATACACGTACAATAACTCATCACTTAGTATAGAAAAAACAGTATCGTGTGAGGTGATCTTTTGGCATTTTGATGTATGACACCAGCATGTCTGTGTTAGGCCTGAACTTTAGTTATACTTATCTGGAAAGTCTTTATGTATACTGTTCCACCATAAGGTCTTCTCCATGAGTTCATTACACTAGCTTGCAGTACAGCTGTCCCTGAATCGACTCACTATGTAAGCCAGATGACTTTGGCTCTCCAAATCAGCCCCTGAATCAGCAAAATCAACAAATTGGCAACATTGCCATTTTCATAAACTGTATTGCCCAGTGCCAATATGCATTCAAGAAGATTACTGTTCCAAAAAGTGACGCAAGACAGGAAATTCATACTGACAGAGCGGTACTGTTCTAAGGCCATCACTGTGACTGATTGGTTTTAGAAATTAGCTAAATTGTTGTTGTTTTTTAAACTGACATATTAAGTGAGGTCAAATTTAAGAAACTTAGTTAACTAGCTAACAAGGGAGAGTAAGCTTTTTACTTATTAACATTATTAATCACAAATGTAGTTTATTGTAGATTCACTAAATGTTGACCTGCTTTATAAACTAGAATTAAAACTCATTTTACAGTAATGCAAATGAATGGTATGCCTTTTGATTCAAAACACAAGATAGATTCAGAAGTTCACCGTTAAGTGTGCTGTTGTATTTCGTTTTGTTATTTAATAGATCACACGGATCATAGCATACAATAAGCTCACATTACATACGTTACTACATATTGCACCATAACAGTACCACTGTACAAAAGCACTGATTGTATATGTTTGCCTGTAAAACATTACAACTTTATACAAGTAATGCAATGTGAGCTGTGCTAAAGAGTTTGACTACATAATATCTGATCGTTGAACTGTTAGTTGGCCCAACAATCTGATGGCACAGGAGTTCCACTGTTTTTCTTCACTTTACAAAGTTCAGCGTTGGTATTAAAAAAAGTATGGCATATTTATAAATACAGACATATATCTATATATACTGTATATGTATGTGAAGATACATACCGTAGTCAGTAATACACATGAGCACAGCTTTCATTGGTTGAAACCAGTATTCAGTATGTCAGTATTGTAAAGTAAACATTGAGTGAGTTTTCAACGTGTTACACAATCTCAGAAGACGTTGAAATGAAGTAACATCTACACAGTTTGGCTTTTTTTTAAAAGAAACAGTGAAAATACATGGTCACATGTGTGATGTATATACACAATAGTTATAAGGAGATATTAATCAATCCATTCTCAAAGACTCACTGCATTCACTTGTGTTTGTTCAATCCTTTAGGCTCTTATTATCTAATAACATCCAAGTGAACATAACAAATACTAAACTGTGAGGTATGACTACAGAAAATGGATTGCTCAATATCATAAAATATCTGAAACTATCTAAGTGCTCTGATGATCACATGCAAAAACAACTGAAAGGCAGATACATAATGGCTGAAGGCTTTACTTTTATCTGTTTAATGTACTGGTTAACTTAACTTAATCTCTCAGCACTATCATTCATATATTTTGGCCTAGCTCACATATAAAGCACAAAGTCAAGTACAAAACATAAAACTGCTAAAAGCTACTACATCTATAAAATACTGATTCGCTTTCATTTCATACTTTAAATCTTAGTTTGGTGCTTTTCTGACACTTAGTTAATTGTGCTGTATCACTTCTTAGTTAACTTGTATATTATACATCAATGCTGTTATGGAACAAGACAAAGCACAGAGGTTAATAATGTAATATCCAACATGTGTTTCATTTTCATCAGTCTCTTAAAGGCATTTCAACATTCCCATGTCCACTCAAATAGTCCTTGTCGAGGCTTCTTTAAATATCCACTGTTGTAATGTGTCATACAGTCTTCTTCTTTGAAAGTGTCTCCTTTTCGAATTATTTTGTATGATCTCGGAGTGTGGTTGAAGCCATGCAGTCTTATAATGCGTATCAAATGGACAGAGAGGCATTGTTGATTGGCTTTCCATGTGCTTAAAGAAAGAGAGGGGGAGGGCTGTGTCCTTAATTAGCCACCACAGTCCATTTTGTTTTTTTCAAATGACGACTGCACATTGAACAAAGATCAGACGGGGCAGGATGGACGGAGGGGCAGGGGCTTTCTCCTTTCCTCAGCGTCAATCCAATACACAGCTGGAGGTTTGGCCTTATGTGGAGCTGGTGCCGCTGCTGGTGGATGCCTGTCGATGAGACAAGAGAATTAGATCAATCTGGAAAAGAACCACAGCACTGACTGAAACATCTCATGCAGCTGATGTCCGTCACTCAGACAGGGGCTTCAGGCAGAAGTGTAGTGGGGAGGTGGCGGGTCTATCAATGAATACCATGCTCCAATATTATGTGAAAGAGAGCGGTTGCTAGGTAACTGGTTTCACTTTGCACCTCTCCTGCACAAAGAAGTAGGTCACAATTCACGCTACAGCAGACAGAAAATCAGTGTCATTCAGTGAAGTCAGTAACATTCGAAATACAGTACAACTAACCCGATCATACAGCAACAGCACAGCACAACCCCCTTATAAACACTCAACAATAAGATTTACTCCCATCTATTAGTGATGAACATAAATTAATATTTGCATGCACAGGATCTTTTGAGAACATAGTGATTCAATTAAAGACATCCGTATTTTCTTAACATGTTGTATTAACAGCGAAAGCCAGATTGTGAAAAAAGCAAAGCCAGCAAATGGCAACATTGTTAGTTGAGGTGAAGAATGTTTTAGATGTGTGAGCAATGAACTTCAGGAAGAGCAGCATGTTGATGTGTTTGTGTTTAAAGATTAATACTCTGAGCCGAGGATACAGCTGTGTGCAGGGACTGGCTATACTTGACTCTCACTTTGTTCACCAAAAGATGACTGGGACAGTAATACTGTTTCCATACTACGTCATCTGGACCACCACTTTTGCTTGTTTGCAAAATTGACCACAGATTGTCAGCCTCAGTATAAATACATTATGATTAGTATGACCCAATGTCCCCTGAGGTCAATCATAATCATTAGGGTCATATTTTAAAACGTTGAGAGGGGACATCATCCTGAAATACTGACTGAAGTAATGACATGTACTGTGGTAGTTAGATTGCATAGACACACTTCAGTGGGCTTTAGCGATGAGGCTGTAATATGAATAACAGTAACCAATATTTAGGCAGGAAGAAGTTAACACAGGAGATTTGACAAGCTGCATGTGACGTCAACTTGACCCTAAGCAATTGAAAAATAAAATCTTCTTCTCCAAGAGAAACTAAACAAGACAAAATTATTTTAAAAAGATCCACTGAGAACAACACAAACAAACACAAAAACAAGTCAAACACTACGTTCTTTAAAATCATTCATAAAAGGGCATCCGGGGTAGGGGAGTGAAACTGCTGCATACCTCCAGCTGCTGAGTGGACTTTCCTCACTTAGGGTACTTTAGAGTAGGGGAGAAAAAGAAACAAGCAATTCAATGGTCAGATCATTGCAAGCACATCAAATGATTATGTGTGTGTGTATCCTATGATCACAGAGTCAGTGTCGAGGCACTATGAATGAAATGTGAACTTGAAAAATACCACAGACTTAGTGTGACCCTTTGTAACAGATACTGCAGCTTGTTACAATGTGATCTATAAAGGTGGGTTAGACTCTTTTACATTTAGCTGTATCATTGTGTGTTCTTCGAGCAGCATACTTACCATGATAGATAGATAGATAGATAGATAGATAGATAGATAGATAGATAGATAGATAGATAGATAGATAGATAGATAGATAGATAGATAGATAGATAGATAGATAGATAGATAGATAGAGATCAACATTCGCAGTAAAACATTGAATAATTAAATGACATTGACACTGGGGAATAAAAGGGTTACTTTTAACAGTGGGTTTAGCATTTTCATTTCATATATGGACTGTGGTGATGCAGAGCACATTGAGCTGAGATGCACCACACAGTGTCGTCGCTGTCATTGTTCAGAACAGAGAAAGTGTGTAATGCATTATTTTGGTTATTATTGGTTCAAATAACAGAGAATGTGTACTTGAAGCTGGTTATGCATGACAATGACAATACTCACAGACTTTCACCTTCCTAAGAAAGTATTTTAAGAGCTCTTTGTGTATAACGTTTCCGTTCTGCTTTAGAGTGATTGTGTTTTTATTTTCAGTGAATAAAACAGTGGTGACAAAACCATTCCACTGATGTAAACGCCACAAACCAAAAATCAAACCGAAATGTCTCTTGAGCAGTTATGAATGAAAAGTATTTTTAGCTAGTGGTGAGAAGGTATGGTTCCCCCTGGTTGAATGTTAAGTTTGATATTGGGAGTTTGATTTATTTAGGTTTATTTTTAATCAAAACCTGTTGAATAAACATGACATTTAAGAGGAATTTGAGACATTTAGAGAGATTGAGTAATGTAAAGCTTTGTTGATACAGTATTTAACGGAGAGCCCGTGTGTGAAGAGGATTAACACGCATGAAAATTGAAGACTTAAAGTATCCTTAGTCACTAAGTAGTCACATACTAAGTGCAAAACACAAAACAGACAACATGAGAAGTACAGAAAAATAATTGTGTGTGGTTTTTATACGACACCCAACTTTTATACAGACTTTGTGATATTGTTGTTGTTGCTTTTATCAATGTATCTAGTATGATACATTCATTCAGTCATCATTGATTTTAGGATTAAGTTCGTCATTGTTTATATTGCTAAATATATTATCTTTCTTCCTTTGTATGTCACTTTAAATTGACTCAGACAATATTATCTGCAACAACAGAAAACATGGCCAATACACTTGAGCTAAAATCTGACCAGTATGAACCGCTTTAAGAGGAGCCCAGATATTAAACAAGACTATAGTTAGGAATAAGAGGTTTATTTAATGTACTGTAAAGTACGCGGCCATCTGTACCTGCAGGGTGGAGGCTGCTGAGTCACTAGTGTCTGTCAGTCCTGTGCCTCTTGGTAAACTGGACACGATGTATCTGGAGCCCTTTGGCACAGGCTGTCTCACCACCATCTTCCCTTTCCTGGTCTCTGCTAGAAACAGACTGTACCAGTAGGCATCGTTGGACACCAGAGTGGAATCTGCGATGGAGGAGTTCCTGTCACTGATCACACTGTTCCTGCAGGGAGCAGCCGCTTTGCTGTGCTTGGGTTTCTGACACTTGAGCACGATGGTGACCAGTATGGTGATCAGCAGGAGAAATGACACCGAGCCCAGACCGATGACCAGATACAGGTTTAGGTCTGAAAAAGATGTCATATTCTAGAGGCACCTCAGTCATGTCAGAGTAGGCCTTCACGGCAGTCTCCACTGTGGACAGCTTGATGGTGACTGTAGCAGAGAGAGCGGGCTCCCCGTTGTCTTTGGCAACAACAACCAGTCGCTGGTGGCGCGGGTCTCTGTAGCTGAACATCCTCATAGTCCGGATCTCTCCGTTGTATTGGTCCAGACTGAACAAGGTGGCGTCAGTCACCTGGAGAAACTGGTAGGTAATCCGAGAGTTGTGCACCGAGTCTGTGTCTAAGGCTATCACCTTGGAAACCAGAGAGCCTTTATCGGTGGATCTGGGGATCTTTTCCTCCACCACCGAGCCGTGCGCGCGCCACGGAGAGACAATCACCGGAGCGTTGTCGTTCTGATCCACTATGATGATGTGGACCGTCACGTTACTGCTGAGTGGAGGAGAGCCAGAGTCTCTGGCCTCGATGTGGAAAAGAAACTCATTCTCGATCTCATAGTCAAAAGTTTTTAGTGCGTAAAGATTACCGTTCTCTGGATTGATGGAGAACAGCATGGACATGGAGGTGTTGGCTATCTCCTTCTCCAGGATGAAGTAAACTAGATACTGGTTTTCATGGAGGTCAGGGTCAAACGCAGTGAGGGAACTGAGCAGGGCTCCAGGTGCGTTATTCTCCATCACACGTATAGTATAAAATGACAGAGGGAACTGTGGAACATTGTCATTCACATCCAGCAGTTCTAACGTCATAGTTTCATTGTCAGATAAAGGAGGAGAACCTCTGTCTGTCACAGTGAAGGTGATGTCATATTCTGGAACCTTCTCACGGTCTAACGGCTCTGACACGACTAATTCATAATAGTTATCAGAGGATTCCCTCAGTTTGAAAGGCATGTTATCTGGAATATGAAGATCAACCACTCCATTGTCACCTGAGTCTTTATCACTGACACTAATTACAGCTATCACTGTGTCTATCACTTCATTTTCTTTTATTGGACTCTGAAATGATTTGATTGATATTTCTGGATGGTTGTCATTCATATCTGTTACCTGTATTGTCAGTTTACACTGTCCAGATAAGGAGTTAGGCCCTTTATCACCGGCAATAACTTCCATTTCATAAATCTTAAAATCTTCATAATTTATCATCTCTTTTACTCTGATTTCACCATTTTCTGGATTCAAGCTAAACACCTGTTGTGTTTTCTCTGGTGTATATAAGCTATATGAATAAACAATGTCAGAATTTGACCCTTCATCTAAATCAGTGGCGTTTAGTTTCATTACTAGACTGCCAATCGGAGAGTTCTCCATCACATCTATGATGTATTTGTCTTTGTCAAATGAAGGGGTGTTGTCGTTCACATCAAGCACGCGAACAATGATGCTGGCTGTACCTGTGCGCGTGGGCACTCCACCGTCCACAGCAGTGAGCATTAGATCATGAACAGCCTGCTGCTCTCTATCTAAAGCTTTTTTCAGAATCAAATCTGCAAACTTTGACCCATCTCTCCCGGTCTGAATTTCAAGTGCAAAATGTTCACTTGAGCTCAGGTGGTAATTTTTCACAGAATTTGTTCCAACATCCGGGTCTGCAGCATTATTCAATGAGAATCTCTCTCCAACAGGGCTTGATTCAGAGATGTCCAAATGCATCGTTCCTCGTCGAAAATGAGGAGCGTTGTCGTTAATATCCGTGATTTCCACCTCGATATTAAACATTCGTATAGGGTTTTCAATCGTAGCGTCTAATTTAAGAAAGCATGATGTATAGGTCTTCAAGGGGCATAACAACTCTCTGTCGATCCTTTCCAGAATGAACAGCTCTCCTGTGTCTTTGTTGATGTCAATATATTTCTTATTGCCAACAACGTCTACGCGCATTTTCCTTCCCTTTAGCGTCTTCACGTCTAATCCCAGATCAGTTGCCTAAATTAGCAACGACTGAGCCTTCCTCCATTTCCTCGGGAACAGAATAATGGGTGACGGTATACACCGTGTTCATCATAGCAGAAATAAAAAGAAATACGGTGACGAACCCTCTCCCGAATAACTGTCGGCTATAATGCGCCATCGTTCAGATTCCGTAGATATGATCTTGCAATGTGCTGAAACGTGGATAAACTGTCCTCTTGTTGAACGAACAAACGAAACGAGGATCTTAAAGAGAAAACGTTTCCTTGAGTTTAAGCTAAGAGTGACGCCCATGTAATAAAATGTCTGACCGACCCTCCTCCAATAAACTATTGTGAAACCGATGACCTCATCAGCAAGTTTGTTTTTGTGGAGAGCAGCGACGAAACTAGTCTTGTGTGAGCCTTTGCAACTTTTTAAAAGTAACCTTCTTTTAAACCAAGGCTGAGTGGGAGTGGATAATCACAGGTTAAACAAAATAAAATCACAGGTTAATCAAAATAAAATCACAGGTTAAAAAAAAAAAGTCTTCTGATAAAGTTTTCAATTTTTTGTTTCTAAACTTTTATTCCCTGGGTGGGAGATGGGATTCTAAAAACCGGATGAGTATTTATTTTTGTTTCCGTTCTTTATATATTTGCATCATTTTATAAACCTTTTGTCTGTTTGTTTTTCGTCAATCGTGTAAAGAGTGATTATAAAATCATAGAGTATGTATCATCCTATTCTTCTTCCTTTGTGTTCTGTGAGTTTAAGCACAGTTGTACGTGCGTAAAAACAATGCCAAATGAAATCCAAAGAGTGTGTATGTGCATCATCAATAATTGCTACTGACAGTAACTTTTAATTTATTACAATATCTGTGTGCCCCACGTGTAGCTTCATGTCTCCTCCAAATACCCAATGTACGCAGAAATAGCCAGGCTGAAATAGCAAGAACAAATGGTAACACTTTCTATGAGGACAACATCTGTAGTGCATTACGAGGGCATTCATAGTGAAGTAAAATGCATTCATAATGCTTTGTGACTACACTCATAAACACATAATGCTCTCTGATGCACAATATCAACAGTTATAAACCATTATAGATGTAACTTTAATTTGATTTTAAGTTTATGTGTTTTTATGTGTCTTGACTACTAAACTAGAGGTTTACTGATGGGACTTATAAAACATTATGACTACCTGTACAAACCTCAACAATCAACTGTAGTAAGGACTCATAGTCTGCTATAGTAGTCCATGTAGTATTATTAGTTATCATTGTATGTGTTAAGTAAAGTGAGAAACATATTGATGCATCTATAATAATGCATGCTTCATCATAACGTTTCATTGTTGGTGGGACGTAAAGTGTAATTTAATAGAATCTATGCAGCATCATTATGGGATGAAAACAGTAAGTTGGGGTATTCTTACAAACCATCAACAACTGTATGCAGCCACTGTAATAATTAACCTCCTTCTCTCTCTCTGTCTCTCATCTCTCTCTCTCTCTCTCTCTCTCTCTCTCTCTCTCTCTCTCTCTCTCTCTCTCTCTCTCTCTCTCTCTCTCTCACACACACACAAACATGCTCATGCTCATACACACACACACACAGGAGATTGATTTAAAAATGTGGGTCTCTATTTCTGTGATTTGGAACAGAGCAAGGATACATGCAGATACACTGTAGCAGCCCTTTGGTCCATCCTCTGCATTTTTGGCGTCTTACAGAATAATCACTTATGATGCTGCATAGATCCTTTTAAATGCATGAAAATGCATTACACTTCGCTAACCACCAACAATAAAATGTTATGATGGTTATAGTAGCTTCAATATGTACTTCACTTTCCTTAACACATACAGTGATAACTTATGATACTATATGGACTATTAAAGCAGACCGTGAGTCGTTACTACAGTTGATTGTTGAGGTGATTATAGGAATCATAATGTTTTATAAATCCATCAGTAAACCTCTAGTTTAGGAGTCAAGATCATCCATAAGACACTTATAATTCATTATTAATCACATATATAATGTTTTATGACTGTTGATATAGTGCAGGGGTAGCCAACGCAGTGCCCGCGGGCACTTGGTCGCCCGCAGGGACTACGTGGGTCGCCCGCAGGGCATGTTCTAAAAATAGCACTAGTCACCATGGAGCTCCGTCTAAAATTTGTATTTAATTCTTTTCCTGGGTTTTCTTTTTAAATCAATAACACTTGAATTGTTCTTTATTTTAAAATTACAATATTGAATATAGAATTTTTAAAACAAAAATGTTTTATTTATATGAACTCTGACCCTGTAAAATAAATCTCCATTTCCCTTTTCGCTGAGACAAGCTAGCGGGAGCAGCTACGATGGGGCGCGAGGTGCGTTTTTTACGCTAAACATGGCAGAAAAGCGAAAGAAATCATTGTGAAAATACTTAATTTTCACAATTTTGGGAGGAAGAATTATTTTTTACAACAGTGAAAGAAAAGTGTGTATGTGTCATTTGCGGGGCGACGGCAAAGCGACACATTGTGGAGACACTTCGGTACGTGTCACAGAAGCTACCATGCTAACTAACTAACTAACTAACTACCACCTGCAGCACTGCGGGCAGAACAAGCCGTGAGTTAAAGGCAGCTTTGGGCAGCAGCATCTCTTTTCACCAGGCCGGTGAACAAGTCACAGAAAGCATCAGAAGCTTCATTTAGAGCTGCACATTTTTAAATAAAGTGCAAGAAAGCCTTTTCGGATGGAGAGGTCTTGAAAGGTGCAATGATGGTTATTGCAAACACTGTTCTAAGACGAGAAGAAAGGTTCCTATGTCATCTCCACTCTCTCCGATGTTACAAAGTTAGTGGTTTGTACAAACAGGATATGATTTGAAGATGTGACATTTAATGATTTCCTTAATTTCTTTACAGAAGTGATACTTTGAACTAAAATATAACTGGTGTGATTTTGAACAAAATGCTACAAATGTTCTCATTCATATAAAAACTGTCAATAAATGTATTTACAAAAACATCAGAGATGTGATAAATGGTTCAATTTAGGCCTAGTAAATTTAAGTTAGTAAAGAGACGAGCAAAATTCTCAAGCACTGATATGACAAGAAGGACATGACTACAATGGTCCCTTGTTAGTGGCGCATATTCACAAAGCACATACTGTATGTGTGTAACACATGGTAAATAGATGTGTTTCCCATACCTGCAGGGTGGAGGCTGCTGAGTCACTAGTGTCTGTCAGTCCTGTGCCTCTTGGTAAACTGGACACGATGTATCTGGAGCCCTTTGGCACAGGCTGTCTCACCACCATCTTTCCTTTCCTGGTCTCTGCTAGAAACAGACTGTACCAGTAGGCATCGTTGGACACCAGAGTGGAATCTGCGATGGAGGAGTTCCTGTCACTGATCACACTGTTCCTGCAGGGAGCAGCCGCTTTGCTGTGCTTGGGTTTCTGACACTTGAGCACGATGGTGACCAGTATGGTGATCAGCAGGAGAAATGACACCGAGCCCAGACCGATGACCAGATACAGGTTTAGGTCTGAAAAGATGTCATATTCTAGAGGCACCTCAGTCATGTCAGAGTAGGCCTTCACGGCAGTCTCCACTGTGGACAGCTTGATGGTGACTGTAGCAGAGAGAGCAGGCTCCCCGTTGTCTTTGGCAACAACAACCAGTCGCTGGTGGCGCGGGTCTCTGTAGCTGAACATCCTCATAGTCCGGATCTCTCCGTTGTATTGGTCCAGACTGAACAAGGTGGCGTCAGTCACCTGGAGAAACTGGTAGGTAATCCGAGAGTTGTGCACCGAGTCTGTGTCTAAGGCTATCACCTTGGAAACCAGAGAGCCTTTATCGGTGGATCTGGGGATCTTTTCCTCCACCACCGAGCCGTGCGCGCGCCACGGAGACACAATCACCGGAGCGTTGTCGTTCTGGTCCACTACGATGATGTGGACCGTCACGTTACTGCTGAGTGGAGGAGAGCCAGAGTCTCTGGCCTCGATGTGGAAAAGAAACTCATTCTCGATCTCATAGTCAAAGGTTTTTAGTGCGTAAAGATTACCGTTCTCTGGATTGATGGAGAACAGCATGGACATGGAGGTGTTGGCTATCTCCTTCTCCAGGATGAAATAAACTAGATACTGGTTTTCATGGAGGTCAGGGTCAAACGCAGTGAGGGAACTGAGCAGGGCTCCAGGTGCGTTATTCTCCATCACACGTATAGTATAAAATGACAGAGGGAACTGTGGAACATTGTCATTCACATCCAGCAGTTCTAACGTCATAGTTTCATTGTCAGATAAAGGAGGAGAACCTCTGTCTGTCACAGTGAAGGTGATGTCATATTCTGGAACCTTCTCACGGTCTAACGGCTCTGACACGACTAATTCATAATAGTTATCAGAGGATTCCCTCAGTTTGAAAGGCATGTTATCTGGAATATGAAGATCAACCACTCCATTGTCACCTGAGTCTTTATCACTGACACTAATTACTGCTATCACCTGTGTCTATCACTTCATTTTCTTTTATTGGACTCTGAAATGATTTGATTGATATTTCTGGATGGTTGTCATTCATGTCTGTTACCTGTATTGTCAGTTTACACTGTCCAGATAAGGAGTTAGGCCCTTTATCACCGGCAATAACTTCCATTTCATAAATCTTAAAATCTTCATAATTTATCATCTCTTTTACTCTGATTTCACCATTTTCTGGATTCAAGCTAAACACCTGTTGTGTTTTCTCTGGTGTATATAAACTATATGAATAAACAATGTCAGAATTTGACCCTTCATCTAAATCAGTGGCGTTTAGTTTCATTACTAGACTGCCAATCGGAGAGTTCTCCATCACATCTATGATGTATTTGTCTTTGTCAAATGAAGGGGTGTTGTCATTCACATCAAGCACGCGAACAACGATGCTGGCTGTACCTGTGCGCGTGGGCACTCCACCGTCCACAGCAGTGAGCATTAGATCATGAACAGCCTGCTGCTCTCTATCTAAAGCTTTTTTCAGAATCAAATCAGCAAACTTTGTCCCATCTCTCCCGGTCTGAATTTCAATGGAGAAGTGTTCACTTGAGCTCAGGTGGTAATTTTTCACAGAATTTGTTCCAACATCCGGGTCTGCAGCATTATTCAATGAGAATCTCTCTCCAACAGGGCTTGATTCAGAGATGTCCAAATGCATCGTTCCTCGTCGAAAATGAGGAGCGTTGTCGTTAATATCCGTGATTTCCACCTCGATATTAAACATTCGTATAGGGTTTTCAATCGTAGCGTCTAATCTCAGAAAGCACGATGTAGATGTCTTCAAGGGGCATAAAAGCTCTCTGTCAATCCTTTCCAGAATGAACAGCTCTCCTGTGTCTTTGTTGATGTCAAGATATTTCTTATTGCCAACAACGTCTACGCGCATTTTTCTTGTGATCAGAGTCTTTACGTCTAATCCCAGATCAGTTGCTAAATTAGCAACGACTGAGCCTTCCTCCATTTCTTCGGGAGCAGAATAATGGGTGACGGTATACACCGTGTTCATCATGGCAGAAATAAAAAGAAATACGGAAATGTACCCTCTCCGGCAAAACTGGCGAATTTGACGAGCCATTGAAGATAATCCGTATCTAAATCCTTGAAGTGTGATTTCTGGCGAAGAAAAGAGCGACGGTCTTTTTTCAATGTTAAAAGTAAATGCAGGTCTTCCAAGAAAAACGTTTCTTTATGCTAGTATCGGGTGAGATTAGTGTGTAATATGTCTGTCTGCCCATCTTCCAATGAACTATCATGCGAACGATGACCTCATCAATGATAGATTTCTTTGTGGAGAGCAGCGACATGAATAGTCCTTTATGAGCCTTTGCACTTCGGAAAAGAACAGTGATGTCAAAGTTTCGTTCGACAAAGATACATTGAGTGTCAACTTGTAATTTTGGTTCAAAGAAAATTGTGATAAAATATTTGGCATATGTTTTTTAAATGTTTTTAGACTTGATTCCAGGATATTTGAGGCATTAACTACACGTTTGCTTTTTCCCGTTGTATAGTCTTTATTAAATGTACTACTATTTTATAAATTGGATTAATTGCATATAAACTATACAATAATCCATCAGTGCAAATACATACAGTATATGATGCCAGAGTCTTTGACTTCGTGTTACACTTTTTATGCGCCGATTTGTGTGCGTAAAACCATTCCAATACAGTAAAATAAGTTCGTTTGTTCGCGTATTTAGTCTCAATTTTAATAGATTTGTTAAATGTTGTCAGTAAATATTTTTGTTGTTTAAGTGATTTTGCCACATGCAGCACAAACAGTTGGATTATGATGTAGTATAGACTTCAAGACTAACCTAAAAAATGTGTCCGAGAAAACCTAATTCGTGGAAGGGACAAAGATTGCAAATATCCAGTGGTTCATTTAATATTACAAAAAATAAATAACGTTGTCAACACATAACTTAACTTGATGTCAATGTTGGTTACCAACATCATGAAGGCGGTAGATATGTTTCTGTACTCATATGTAAAAACACGAACAAAATGAATATTGTAAGAGTTTGGATACTTATAGTCAATAACACCGATATGTCCAGAAAATAATGCCAAGTCTGAATATTCAACATTGCAAAGGCCCAAACAAATACTTTAAAAAAATGTTAACGTTTCAAACGTTTATCTTTGTTTATATTTGATGGACATTCTTGTTGAATATCTGTGTGTATCACATGTTTAATTGAGTTTTTGCCATACCTGCAGAGTGGAGGCTGCTGAGTCACTAGTGTCTGTCAGTCCTGTGCCTCTTGGTAAACTGGACACGATGTATCTGGAGCCCTTTGGCACAGGCTGTCTCACCACCATCTTTCCTTTCCTGGTCTCTGCTAGAAACAGACTGTACCAGTAGGCATCGTTGGACACCAGAGTGGAATCTGCAATGGAGGAGTTCCTGTCACTGATCACACTGTTCCTGCAGGGAGCAGCCGCTTTGCTGTGCTTGGGTTTCTGACACTTGAGCACGATGGTGACCAGTATGGTGATCAGCAGGAGAAATGACACCGAGCCCAGACCGATGACCAGATACAGGTTTAGGTCTGAAAAGATGTCATATTCTAGAGGCACCTCAGTCATGTCAGAGTAGGCCTTCACGGCAGTCTCCACTGTGGACAGCTTGATGGTGACTGTAGCAGAGAGAGCGGGCTCCCCGTTGTCTTTGGCAACAACAACCAGTCGCTGGTGGCGCGGGTCTCTGTAGCTGAACATCCTCATAGTCCGGATCTCTCCGTTGTATTGGTCCAGACTGAACAAGGTGGCGTCAGTCACCTGGAGAAACTGGTAGGTAATCCGAGAGTTGTGCACCGAGTCTGTGTCTAAGGCTATCACCTTGGAAACCAGAGAGCCTTTATCGGTGGATCTGGGGATCTTTTCCTCCACTACCGAGCCGTGCGCGCGCCACGGAGACACAATCACCGGAGCGTTGTCGTTCTGGTCCACAATGATGATGTGGACCGTCACGTTACTGCTGAGTGGAGGAGAGCCAGAGTCTCTGGCCTCGATGTGGAAAAGAAACTCATTCTCGATCTCATAGTCAAAAGTTTTTAGTGCGTAAAGATTACCGTTCTCTGGATTGATGGAGAACAGCATGGACATGGAGGTGTTGGCTATCTCCTTCTCTAGGATGAAGTAAACTAGATACTGGTTTTCATGGAGGTCAGGGTCAAACGCAGTGAGGGAACTGAGCAGGGCTCCAGGTGCGTTATTCTCCATCACACGTATAGTATAAAATGACAGAGGGAACTGTGGAACATTGTCATTCACATCCAGCAGTTCTAACGTCATAGTTTCATTGTCAGATAAAGGAGGAGAACCTCTGTCTGTCACAGTGAAGGTGATGTCATATTCTGGAACCTTCTCACGGTCTAACGGCTCTGACACGACTAATTCATAATAGTTATCAGAGGATTCCTTCAGTTTGAAAGGCATGTTATCTGGAATATGAAGATCAACCACTCCATTGTCACCTGAGTCTTTATCACTGACACTAATTACTGCTATCACTGTGTCTATCACTTCATTTTCTTTTATTGGACTCTGAAATGATTTGATTGATATTTCTGGATGGTTGTCATTCATGTCTGCTACAGAAAGCTTTATTTTGCACTGTCCTGATAAACTGTTGAGTCCTTTATCAGTTGCTATGATTTCCATTTCATAATTCCGAATATCTTCATAATTCAATATTCCTTTAACTGTTATTTCACCAGTGGAAGGATTCAGGTTAAACGTTCCTTGTGTTTTTTCTGATGTGTACAGACTATATGTATATTCGATCTGAGCATTTGTCCCTGCGTCCAAATCAGTTGCATTCAGCTTAATGACAAGAGATCCAACAGGAGAGTTTTCCATAATATTAACGTCGTAATTATCTTTTTCGAAAGTTGGGGCGTTGTCATTAGTATCTACCACACGAACAATGATACTAGCTGTGCCAGTGCGCGTGGGGACTCCGCCATCCACAGCAGTGAGAATTAAATTGTGCAATGCTTGCTTTTCTCTGTCTAAAGCCTTCTTTAATATTAAATCCGCAAATTTGGATCCGTCTCTTCCGGTTTGAATTTCTATGTCAAAGTGTTCACTTTCGCTCAGAATGTATGCTTTAACTGAATTAGATCCAAGGTCTGGGTCAACTGCGTTATTAACAGAGAATCTCTCGCCTGCTGAAGTTGATTCCATTATGTCCAAATGTATGGTGTCTCGTCGAAAATGAGGAGCGTTGTCATTTATATCAGTTATCTCAATTTCGATGTAAAATATTCTCTGCGGGTTCTCCACAATAGCTTCCATTTTTAGGTAACATGCCGTTGTCTTTATTGCACAGAGATACTCTCTGTCAATCCTCTCAACGATGTAAAGCTCCCCTGTTTCTTTGTTCACATCCAGATATCTTTTGCTGGAAATAATGTCTAACCTCATCTTCCGCCCACTCAGAGTCTTCACGTCTAAACCTAAATCGGAAGCTAAATTGGCAACAACAGACCCTTCCTCCAATTCTTCGGGAACAGAATAATGAGTGACGGCAATAACTGAGTTCACAAACGTAACTATAAACAAAAGCGCAGACACATACCTCCTCCAAGCATTTCCAGTGTTATGCATGTTCATTGTTATGCTGCTAAATAATTGTTCCTTTTTCTGTGAGTCAATATAGATGCATCAGGAAAAAGTTAAAAGGATATATACCTTGAAGATGTTTATCGTTAAAAAAAATGTTTGATTAGAACAAATGAGCGCGAGATAAATCGGTTAAACCCTGTTCAGCACCAGGATCTGTCCACACTGCTTTTGTCGCTCTCCAGTCTGTATACAAATGAAACACTGTCATGGCGCCTGTGAAATCAACGATTAGGACCTTTAACTGGGAAACAGCGACGCAAAAGTACACGAAATACGCATGCGCATCATCGCAGGTTTGCTTGGAGTTTAAAACAATGTCGAATTAATTAAGAATAAAAATTTAAATGCTGTTTTGTTTGTTGTACATTACATTGACTTCTGCACCAATGTTTCTTTGGATTGTAGACTGGAAACACCATCATCTTTACAGAGTACCTGAATACCAATAACTATTTATATGTATTCAAATTTACCATTGCAAAAATGCATTGAACCGGGAATACAGGTACAAATAAAGGTTAAATGGTGGGATTTTTATGAAGTAAATAACGCACATGTGATATATTAAATTCAATATTAATATTGTTTTACCTGAAGAGTGGAGGCTGCTGAGTCACTTGTGTCTGTCAGTCCTGTGCCTCTTGGTAAACTGGACACGATGTATCTGGAGCCCTTTGGCACAGGCTGTCTCACCACCATCTTTCCTTTCCTGGTCTCTGCTAGAAACAGACTGTACCAGTAGGCATCGTTGGACACCAGAGTGGAATCTGCAATGGAGGAGTTCCTGTCACTGATCACACTGTTCCTGCAGGGAGCAGCCGCTTTGCTGTGCTTGGGTTTCTGACACTTGAGCACGATGGTGACCAGTATGGTGATCAGCAGGAGAAATGACACCGAGCCCAGACCGATGACCAGATACAGGTTTAGGTCTGAAAAGATGTCATATTCTAGAGGCACCTCAGTCATGTCAGAGTAGGCCTTCACGGCAGTCTCCACTGTGGACAGCTTGATGGTGACTGTAGCAGAGAGAGCGGGCTCCCCGTTGTCTTTGGCAACAACAACCAGTCGCTGGTGGCGCGGGTCTCTGTAGCTGAACATCCTCATAGTCCGGATCTCTCCGTTGTATTGGTCCAGACTGAACAAGGTGGCGTCAGTCACCTGGAGAAACTGGTAGGTAATCCGAGAGTTGTGCACCGAGTCTGTGTCTAAGGCTATCACCTTGGAAACCAGAGAGCCTTTATCGGTGGATCTGGGGATCTTTTCCTCCACCACCGAGCCGTGCGCGCGCCACGGAGACACAATCACCGGAGCGTTGTCGTTCTGGTCCACTATGATGATGTGGACCGTCACGTTACTGCTGAGTGGAGGAGAGCCAGAGTCTCTGGCCTCGATGTGGAAAAGAAACTCATTCTCGATCTCATAGTCAAAGGTTTTTAGTGCGTAAAGATTACCGTTCTCTGGATTGATGGAGAACAGCATGGACATGGAGGTGTTGGCTATCTCCTTCTCTAGGATGAAGTAAACTAGATACTGGTTTTCATGGAGGTCAGGGGTCAAACGCAGTGAGGGAACTGAGCAGGGCTCCAGGTGCGTTATTCTCCATCACACGTATAGTATAAAATGACAGAGGGAACTGTGGAACATTGTCATTCACATCCAGCAGTTCTAACGTCATAGTTTCATTGTCAGATAAAGGAGGAGAACCTCTGTCTGTCACAGTGAAGGTGATGTCATATTCTGGAACCTTCTCACGGTCTAACGGCTCTGACACGACTAATTCATAATAGTTATCAGAGGATTCCCTCAGTTTGAAAGGCATGTTATCTGGAATATGAAGATCAACCACTCCATTGTCACCTGAGTCTTTATCACTGACACTAACTACTGCTATCACTGTGTCTACTTCTGTGTTTTCATTCACTGGACTCTGAAATGATTTAATAGATATTTCTGGATGGTTATCATTCATGTCTTCAACCAGAACTTTTATGGTACATTGTCCTGATGATGCACTGGCTCCTTTATCAGTTGCTATAACTTCCATATCATAAATCTTGAAATCTTCATAATTTAACATTCCTTTAACAGTAATTTCACCAGTGGAAGGATTCAGATTAAATGTTTCTTGTGTTTTCTCTGACGTATATAAACTGTATGAGTATGTTACATCAGAGTTTGATCCTTCATCTAAGTCTGTTGCATTCAGATGAACAACAAGGCTTCCAATGGGAGAATTTTCCATTATGTTTATGTTATAACTCACTTTGTCAAAAGTAGGTGTGTTATCATTTGTGTCCAAAACTCGAACAATAACACTTGCAGTGCCAGAACGTGCAGGTGTGCCTCCATCTACAGCTGTAAGAATTAAATTATGCACAGCCTGCTGCTCCCGATCTAAAGCTTTTGTTAAATGAATTCTGCAAACTTTGACCCATCTCTTCCGGTCTGAACCTCAATATCAAAATGTTCACTTTCACTCAGATGGTAAGTTTTTACTGAATTAGTTCCAACATCAGGATCAACTGCATTGCTGAGAGAGAATCTCTCTCCTTTTGGCGTTGCTTCAGATATATCTAAATGTATGACGTCTCTTCGAAACTGAGGGGCGTTGTCGTTCATATCTAGAATTTCTACTTCTATGTTAAATATTCGTACTGGGTTTTCTAGTATTGCTTCCAGTTTAGATAACAAGACGCTGATGACTTGGTTGTGCAAATATTTTCCCTGTCAATCTTCTCAACAATATACAGCTCTCCAGTCTCTTTGTTCACATCCAGATATTTCTTATTTGCAATGATGTCAAGACGCATCTTCCTCTGATTCAGTGTTTTAACATCCAGGCTGAGATCGGTAGCAAGGTTTGCTACAACTGATCCTTCTTTCATCTCCTCCGGTATTGAATAATGAGTCACTGAAGTCGAAACGTTACGAACGAAAGAAAGAATAATAACGAGCAGCACGTACCTTTTGCAAGAGTGCATTGTTACAAAGGACCCCATTGTTGTTTTGGATTCACCGCACTTCAAACGACTAAATTGTACGTTTGCAGTGATATTTAATGTTGGTGTAAAGTCCTTCATCCCAAACATATTCATGCAGCGTTAATCCCAATGATTCTTCGGTGCAATAAAGGAAAACTGCGTTTTCGTAGTGGAGTTTCAGCACCACGGAGCTGTGCGGTTGTTTCACGATCTGCTCTGATGACAGAGAATTACTGTCATGGCGTTCATGTGCAGCTTTTATCAAGATAGCAGCGCCACCTTTTGTTTCATTTAAAGACTGTGTGGTTTACTCGAGGAACTTTAAGAATATATTTATAGGCCTATATATATATTTTATGGTTTTTATATATATTAAAATTAGTATATTGAAAACCGATATTGCTGAAAATACTCTATAGACTGATAAAGAGTTGTCATCCAAATTCCTAAAATAGGAACAACAATCTCACCTAATATTGATGCATAATAAATAAATAAACAACTTTTTACATTGTATTCTCACCTGCAGGGTGGAGGCTGCTGAGTCACTAGTGTCTGTCAGTCCTGTGCCTCTTGGTAAACTGGACACGATGTATCTGGAGCCCTTTGGCACAGGCTGTCTCACCACCATCTTTCCTTTCCTGGTCTCTGCTAGAAACAGACTGTACCAGTAGGCATCGTTGGACACCAGAGTGGAATCTGCGATGGAGGAGTTCCTGTCACTGATCACACTGTTCCTGCAGGGAGCAGCCGCTTTGCTGTGCTTGGGTTTCTGACACTTGAGCACGATGGTGACCAGTATGGTGATCAGCAGGAGAAATGACACCGAGCCCAGACCGATGACCAGATACAGGTTTAGGTCTGAAAAGATGTCATATTCTAGAGGCACCTCAGTCATGTCAGAGTAGGCCTTCACGGCAGTCTCCACTGTGGACAGCTTGATGGTGACTGTAGCAGAGAGAGCGGGCTCCCCGTTGTCTTTGGCAACAACAACCAGTCGCTGGTGGCGCGGGTCTCTGTAGCTGAACATCCTCATAGTCCGGATCTCTCCGTTGTATTGGTCCAGACTGAACAAGGTGGCGTCAGTCACCTGGAGAAACTGGTAGGTAATCCGAGAGTTGTGCACCGAGTCTGTGTCTAAGGCTATCACCTTGGAAACCAGAGAGCCTTTATCGGTGGATCTGGGGATCTTTTCCTCCACCACCGAGCCGTGCGCGCGCCACGGAGACACAATCACCGGAGCGTTGTCGTTCTGGTCCACTATGATGATGTGGACCGTCACGTTACTGCTGAGTGGAGGAGAGCCAGAGTCTCTGGCCTCGATGTGGAAAAGAAACTCATTCTCGATCTCATAGTCAAAAGTTTTTAGTGCGTAAAGATTACCGTTCTCTGGATTGATGGAGAACAGCATGGACATGGAGGTGTTGGCTATCTCCTTCTCTAGGATGAAGTAAACTAGATACTGGTTTTCATGGAGGTCAGGGGTCAAACGCAGTGAGGGAACTGAGCAGGGCTCCAGGTGCGTTATTCTCCATCACACGTATAGTATAAAATGACAGAGGGAACTGTGGAACATTGTCATTCACATCCAGCAGTTCTAACGTCATAGTTTCATTGTCAGATAAAGGAGGAGAACCTCTGTCTGTCACAGTGAAGGTGATGTCATATTCTGGAACCTTCTCACGGTCTAACAGCTCTGACACGACTAATTCATAATAGTTATCAGAGGATTCCCTCAGTTTGAAAGGCATGTTATCTGGAATATGAAGATCAACCACTCCATTGTCACCTGAGTCTTTATCACTGACACTAACTACTGCTATCACTGTGTCTACTTCTGTGTTTTCATTCACTGGACTCTGAAATGATTTAATAGATATTTCTGGATGGTTATCATTCATGTCTTCAACCAGAACTTTTATGGTACATTGTCCTGATGATGCACTGGCTCCTTTATCAGTTGCTATAACTTCCATATCATAAATCTTGAAATCTTCATAATTTAACATTCCTTTAACAGTAATTTCACCAGTGGAAGGATTCAGATTAAATGTTTCTTGATGTTTTCTCTGACGTATATAAACTGTATGAGTATGTTACATCAGAGTTTGATCCTTCATCTAAGTCTGTTGCATTCAGATGAACAACAAGGCTTCCAATGGGAGAATTTTCCATTATGTTTATGTTATAACTCACTTTGTCAAAAGTAGGAGTGTTGTCATTTGTGTCCAAAACACTGAACAATAACACTTGCAGTGCCAGAACGTGCAGGTGTGCCTCCATCTACAGCTGTAAGAATTACATTATGCACAGCCTGCTGCTCCCGATCTAAAGCTTTTGTTAAGATTAATTCTGCAAACTTCGACCCATCTCTTCCGGTCTGAACCTCAATATCAAAATGTTCACTTTCACTTAGATGGTACGTTTTTACTGAATTAGTTCCAACATCAGGATCAACTGCATTGCTGAGAGAGAATCTCTCTCCTTTTGGCGTTGCTTCAGATATATCTAAATGTATGGCGTCTCTTCGAAACTGAGGGGCGTTGTCGTTCATATCTAGAATTTCTACTTCTATATTAAATATGCGTACTGGGATTTTCTAATATTACTTCCAGTTTTAGATAACAAGACGCTGAAGACTTTGAGGGGCAAATACTTTCCCTGTCGATCTTCTCAACAATATACAGCTCTCCAGTCTCTTTGTTCACATCCAGATATTTCTTATTTGCAATGATGTCAAGACGCATCTTCCTCTGATTCAGTGTTTTAACATCCAGGCTGAGATCGGTAGCAAGGTTTGCTACAACTGATCCTTCTTTCATCTCCTCCGGTATTGAATAATGAGTCACTGAAGTCGAAACGTTACGAACGAAAGAAAGAATAATAACGAGCAGCACGTACCTTTTGCAAGAGTGCATTGTTACAAAGGACCCCATTGTTGTTTTTGGATTCATCGCACTTCAAACGATAAATTGTACGTTTGCAGTGATATTTAATGTTGGTGTAAAGTCCTTCATCCCAAACATATTCATGCATGCGTTAATCCCAATGATTCTTCGGTGCAATAAAAGGAAAACTGCGTTTTCGTAGTGGAGTTTCAGCACCACGGAGCTGTGCGGTTGTTTCACGATCTGCTCTGATGACAGAGAATTACTGTCATGGCGTTCATGTGCAGCTTTTATCAAGATAGCAGCGCCACCTTTTGTTTCATTTAAAGACTGTGTGGTTTACTCGAGGAACTTTAAGAATATATTTATAGGCCTATATATATATATTTTATGGTTATTATATGGATTTAAAATTAGTATATTTAAAACCGATATTGCTGAAAATACTCTATAAACTGATAAAGAGTTGTCATCCAAATTCCTAAAATAGGAACAACAATCTCACCTAATATTGATGCATAATAAATAAATAAACAACTTTTTACATTGTATTCTCACCTGCAGGGTGGAGGCTGCTGAGTCACTAGTGTCTGTCAGTCCTGTGCCTCTTGGTAAACTGGACACGATGTATCTGGAGCCCTTTGGCACAGGCTGTCTCACCACCATCTTTCCTTTCCTGGTCTCTGCTAGAAACAGACTGTACCAGTAGGCATCGTTGGACACCAGAGTGGAATCTGCGATGGAGGAGTTCCTGTCACTGATCACACTGTTCCTGCAGGGAGCAGCCGCTTTGCTGTGCTTGGGTTTCTGACACTTGAGCACGATGGTGACCAGTATGGTGATCAGCAGGAGAAATGACACCGAGCCCAGACCGATGACCAGATACAGGTTTAGGTCTGAAAAGATGTCATATTCTAGAGGCACCTCAGTCATGTCAGAGTAGGCCTTCACGGCAGTCTCCACTGTGGACAGCTTGATGGTGACTGTAGCAGAGAGAGCGGGCTCCCCGTTGTCTTTGGCAACAACAACCAGTCGCTGGTGGCGCGGGTCTCTGTAGCTGAACATCCTCATAGTCCGGATCTCTCCGTTGTATTGGTCCAGACTGAACAAGGTGGCGTCAGTCACCTGGAGAAACTGGTAGGTAATCCGAGAGTTGTGCACCGAGTCTGTGTCTAAGGCTATCACCTTGGAAACCAGAGAGCCTTTATCGGTGGATCTGGGGATCTTTTCCTCCACCACCGAGCCGTGCGCGCGCCACGGAGACACAATCACCGGAGCGTTGTCGTTCTGGTCCACTATGATGATGTGGACCGTCACGTTACTGCTGAGTGGAGGAGAGCCAGAGTCTCTGGCCTCGATGTGGAAAAGAAACTCATTCTCGATCTCATAGTCAAAAGTTTTTAGTGCGTAAAGATTACCGTTCTCTGGATTGATGGAGAACAGCATGGACATGGAGGTGTTGGCTATCTCCTTCTCCAGGATGAAATAAACTAGATACTGGTTTTCATGGAGGTCGGGGTCAAACGCAGTGAGGGAACTGAGCAGGGCTCCAGGTGCGTTATTCTCCATCACACGTATAGTATAAAATGACAGAGGGAACTGTGGAACATTGTCATTCACATCCAGCAGTTCTAACGTCATAGTTTCATTGTCAGATAAAGGAGGAGAACCTCTGTCTGTCACAGTGAAGGTGATGTCATATTCTGGAACCTTCTCACGGTCTAACGGCTCTGACACGACTAATTCATAATAGTTATCAGAGGATTCCCTCAGTTTGAAAGGCATGTTATCTGGAATATGAAGATCAACCACTCCATTGTCACCTGAGTCTTTATCACTGACACTAACTACTGCTATCACTGTGTCTACTTCTGTGTTTTCATTGACTGGACTCTGAAATGATTTAATAGATATTTCTGGATGGTTATCATTCATGTCTTCAACCAGAACTTGTATAGTACATTGTCCTGATGATGCACTGGCTCCTTTATCAGTTGCTATAACTTCCATATCATAAATCTTGAAATCTTCATAATTTAACATTCCTTTAACAGTAATTTCACCAGTGGAAGGATTCAGATTAAATGTTTCTTGAGTTTTCTCTGACGTGTATAAACTGTATGAGTATGTTACATCAGAGTTTGATCCTTCATCTAAGTCTGTTGCATTCAGATGAACAACAAGGCTTCCAATGGGAGAATTTTCCATTATGTTAACACTATATATTAGTTTGTCAAAAGCAGGTGCATTATCGTTGGTGTCTAAAACGTGCACTATAACACTTGCAGTGCCAGAACGTGCAGGTGTACCTCCATCTACAGCTGTGAGAATTAAATTATAAATAGCCTGCTGCTCTCGATCTAAAGTCTTTTTCAATATCAAATCGGCAAATTTCGACCCATCTCTGCCAGCCTGAATTTCAATATCAAAATGTTCTGTTTCACTTAGATGGTAAGTTTTTACTGAATTAGTTCCAACATCAGGATCAACTGCATTGCTGAGAGAGAATCTCTCTCCTTTTGGCGTTGCTTCAGATATATCTAAATGTATGGCGTCTCTTCGAAACTGAGGGGCGTTGTCGTTCATATCCAAAATTTCTAGTTCTATGTTAAATATTCGCAAAGGATTTTCAAGTATAACTTCCATTTTCAAATAGCATAATGTCAGCGTTTTTGTGCAGAGATATTCCCTATCAATTTTCTCCACAACATAAAGTTCTCCAGTCTCTTTGTTCACATCCAAATATTTTTTGTTGGCGATGAGGTCAATACGCATCTTCCTCTGATTCAGTGTTTTAACATCCAGGCTGAGATCGGTAGCAAGGTTTGCTACAACTGATCCTTCTTTCATCTCCTCCGGTATTGAATAATGAGTCACTGAAGTCGAAACGTTACGAACGAAAGAAAGAATAATAACGAGCAGCACGTACCTTTTGCAAGAGTGCATTGTTACAAAGGACCCCATTGTTGTTTTGGATTCACCGCACTTCAAACGATAAATTGTACGTTTGCAGTGATATGTAATGTTGGTGTAAAGTCCTTCATCCCAAACATATTCATGCAGCGTTAATCCCAATGATTCTTCGGTGCAATAAAAGGAAAACTGCGTTTTCGTAGTGGAGTTTCAGCACCACGGAGCTGTGCGGTTGTTTCACGATCTGCTCTGATGACAGAGAATTACTGTCATGGTGTTCATGTGCAGCTTTTATCAAGATAGCAGCGCCACCTTTTGTTTAATTTAAAGACTGTGTGGTTCACTCGAGGAACTTTAAGAATATATATATAGGCCTATATATATTTTATGGTTTTTATATATATTTAAAATTAGTATATTTAAAACCGATATTGCTGAAAATACTCTATAGACTGATAAAGAGTTGTCATCCAAATTCCCATCTTGATAAATATAATACCACCCAACATTGATACATAATAAATATAAAATACACGTGTACATTGGACTCTCACCTGCAGGGTGGAGGCTGCTGAGTCACTAGTGTCTGTCAGTCCTGTGCCTCTTGGTAAACTGGACACGATGTATCTGGAGCCCTTTGGCACAGGCTGTCTCACCACCATCTTTCCTTTCCTGGTCTCTGCTAGAAACAGACTGTACCAGTAGGCATCGTTGGACACCAGAGTGGAATCTGCGATGGAGGAGTTCCTGTCACTGATCACACTGTTCCTGCAGGGAGCAGCCGCTTTGCTGTGCTTGGGTTTCTGACACTTGAGCACGATGGTGACCAGTATGGTGATCAGCAGGAGAAATGACACCGAGCCCAGACCGATGACCAGATACAGGTTTAGGTCTGAAAAGATGTCATATTCTAGAGGCACCTCAGTCATGTCAGAATAGGCCTTCACGGCAGTCTCCACTGTGGACAGCTTGATGGTGACTGTAGCAGAGAGAGCGGGCTCCCCGTTGTCTTTGGCAACAACAACCAGTCGCTGGTGGCGCGGGTCTCTGTAGCTGAACATCCTCATAGTCCGGATCTCTCCGTTGTATTGGTCCAGACTGAACAAGGTGGCGTCAGTCACCTGGAGAAACTGGTAGGTAATCCGAGAGTTGTGCACCGAGTCTGTGTCTAAGGCTATCACCTTGGAAACCAGAGAGCCTTTATCGGTGGATCTGGGGATCTTTTCCTCCACCACCGAGCCGTGCGCGCGCCACGGAGACACAATCACCGGAGCGTTGTCGTTCTGGTCCACAATGATGATGTGGACCGTCACGTTACTGCTGAGTGGAGGAGAGCCAGAGTCTCTGGCCTCGATGTGGAAAAGAAACTCATTCTCGATCTCATAGTCAAAAGTTTTTAGTGCGTAAAGATTACCGTTCTCTGGATTGATGGAGAACAGCATGGACATGGAGGTGTTGGCTATCTCCTTCTCCAGGATGAAATAAACTAGATACTGGTTTTCATGGAGGTCGGGGTCAAACGCAGTGAGGGAACTGAGCAGGGCTCCAGGTGCGTTATTCTCCATCACACGTATAGTATAAAATGACAGAGGGAACTGTGGAACATTGTCATTCACATCCAGCAGTTCTAACGTCATAGTTTCATTGTCAGATAAAGGAGGAGAACCTCTGTCTGTCACAGTGAAGGTGATGTCATATTCTGGAACCTTCTCACGGTCTAACGGCTCTGACACGACTAATTCATAATAGTTATCAGAGGATTCCCTCAGTTTGAAAGGCATGTTATCTGGAATATGAAGATCAACCACTCCATTGTCACCTGAGTCTTTATCACTGACACTAACTACTGCTATCACTGTGTCTACTTCTGTGTTTTCATTGACTGGACTCTGAAATGATTTAATAGATATTTCTGGATGGTTATCATTCATGTCTTCAACCAGAACTTTTATAGTACATTGTCCTGATGATGCACTGGCTCCTTTATCAGTTGCTATAACTTCCATATCATAAATCTTGAAATCTTCATAATTTAACATTCCTTTAACAGTAATTTCACCAGTGGAAGGATTCAGATTAAATGTTTCTTGAGTTTTCTCTGACGTATATAAACTGTATGAGTATGTTACATCAGAGTTTGATCCTTCATCTAAGTCTGTTGCATTCAGATGAACAACAAGGCTTCCAATGGGAGAATTTTCCATAATTTGTATGTTATAACTCACTTTGTCAAAAGTAGGAGTGTTGTCATTTGTGTCCAAAACACGAATAATAACACTTGCAGTGCCAGAACGTGCAGGTGTGCCTCCATCTACAGCTGTAAGAATTACATTATGCACAGCCTGCTGCTCCCGATCTAAAGCTTTTGTTAAGATTAATTCTGCAAATTTCGACCCATCTCTTCCGGTCTGAACCTCAATATCAAAATGTTCACTTTCACTTAGATGGTAAGTTTTTACTGAATTAGTTCCAACATCAGGATCAACTGCATTGCTGAGAGAGAATCTCTCTCCTTTTGGCGTTGCTTCAGATATATCTAAATGTATGGCGTCTCTCCGAAACTGAGGGGCGTTGTCGTTCATATCTAGAATTTCTACTTCTATATTAAATATTCGTACTGGGTTTTCTAATATTACTTCCAGTTTTAGATAACAAGACACTGATGACTTGGTATTGCAAATATTTTCCCTGTCAATCTTCTCAACAATATACAGCTCTCCAGTCTCTTTGTTCACATCCAGATATTTCTTATTTGCAATGATGTCAAGACGCATCTTCCTCTGATTCAGTGTTTTAACATCCAGGCTGAGATCGGTAGCAAGGTTTGCTACAACTGATCCTTCTTTCATCTCCTCCGGTATTGAATAATGAGTCACTGAAGTCGAAACGTTACGAACGAAAGAAAGAATAATAACGAGCAGCACGTACCTTTTGCAAGAGTGCATGTTACAAAGGACCCCATTGTTGTTTTGGATTCACCGCACTTCAAACGATAAATTGTACGTTTGCAGTGATATGTAATGTTGGTGTAAAGTCCTTCATCCCAAACATATTCATGCAGCGTTAATCCCAATGATTCTTCGGTGCAATAAAAGGAAAACTGCGTTTTCGTAGTGGAGTTTCAGCACCACGGAGCTGTGCGGTTGTTTCACGATCTGCTCTGATGACAGAGAATTACTGTCATGGTGTTCATGTGCAGCTTTTATCAAGATAGCAGCGCCACCTTTTGTTTAATTTAAAGACTGTGTGGTTCACTCGAGGAACTTTAAGAATATATATATAGGCCTATATATATTTTATGGTTTTTATATATATTTAAAATTAGTATATTTAAAACCGATATTGCTGAAAATACTCTATAGACTGATAAAGAGTTGTCATCCAAATTCCTAAAATAGGAACAACAATCTCACCTAATATTGATGCATAATAAATAAATAAACAACTTTTTACATTGTGTTCTCACCTGCAGGGTGGAGGCTGCTGAGTCACTAGTGTCTGTCAGTCCTGTGCCTCTTGGTAAACTGGACACGATGTATCTGGAGCCCTTTGGCACAGGCTGTCTCACCACCATCTTTCCTTTCCTGGTCTCTGCTAGAAACAGACTGTACCAGTAGGCATCGTTGGACACCAGAGTGGAATCTGCGATGGAGGAGTTCCTGTCACTGATCACACTGTTCCTGCAGGGAGCAGCCGCTTTGCTGTGCTTGGGTTTCTGACACTTGAGCACGATGGTGACCAGTATGGTGATCAGCAGGAGAAATGACACCGAGCCCAGACCGATGACCAGATACAGGTTTAGGTCTGAAAAGATGTCATATTCTAGAGGCACCTCAGTCATGTCAGAGTAGGCCTTCACGGCAGTCTCCACTGTGGACAGCTTGATGGTGACTGTAGCAGAGAGAGCGGGCTCCCCGTTGTCTTTGGCAACAACAACCAGTCGCTGGTGGCGCGGGTCTCTGTAGCTGAACATCCTCATAGTCCGGATCTCTCCGTTGTATTGGTCCAGACTGAACAAGGTGGCGTCAGTCACCTGGAGAAACTGGTAGGTAATCCGAGAGTTGTGCACCGAGTCTGTGTCTAAGGCTATCACCTTGGAAACCAGAGAGCCTTTATCGGTGGATCTGGGGATCTTTTCCTCCACCACCGAGCCGTGCGCGCGCCACGGAGACACAATCACCGGAGCGTTGTCGTTCTGGTCCACTATGATGATGTGGACCGTCACGTTACTGCTGAGTGGAGGAGAGCCAGAGTCTCTGGCCTCGATGTGGAAAAGAAACTCATTCTCGATCTCATAGTCAAAAGTTTTTAGTGCGTAAAGATTACCGTTCTCTGGATTGATGGAGAACAGCATGGACATGGAGGTGTTGGCTATCTCCTTCTCTAGGATGAAGTAAACTAGATACTGGTTTTCATGGAGGTCAGGGTCAAACGCAGTGAGGGAACTGAGCAGGGCTCCAGGTGCGTTATTCTCCATCACACGTATAGTATAAAATGACAGAGGGAACTGTGGAACATTGTCATTCACATCCAGCAGTTCTAACGTCATAGTTTCATTGTCAGATAAAGGAGGAGAACCTCTGTCTGTCACAGTGAAGGTGATGTCATATTCTGGAACCTTCTCACGGTCTAACGGCTCTGACACGACTAATTCATAATAGTTATCAGAGGATTCCCTCAGTTTGAAAGGCATGTTATCTGGAATATGAAGATCAACCACTCCATTGTCACCTGAGTCTTTATCACTGACACTAACTACTGCTATCACTGTGTCTACTTCTGTGTTTTCATTGACTGGACTCTGAAATGATTTAATAGATATTTCTGGATGGTTATCATTCATGTCCTCAATGACAATTTTGAGTTTACATTTTCCTGATAAACTATTGGCTCCTTTATCATTAGCTATTACTTCCATATCATAAATATTGAAATCTTCGTAATTTAACACTCCTTTTACAGTAATCTCACCCGTGTTGAGGTTTAAATTAAACGTTTCTTGCGTTTTCTCCGAAGTATATAAACTGTATGAGTATTTCAAATCAGAATTTGAGCCTTCATCCAAATCTGTTGCATTCAGATGAAAAACGAGATTTCCGATTGGAAAATTTTCCATTACACTGATTTGGTAACTCTCTTCTTCAAATGTAGGGGCGTTGTCATTTGTGTCTAAAACATGAACAATAATGCTGGCAGTACCAGAACGAGACGGCATTCCGCCATCTACAGCTGTGAGTATTAAATAATGAACAGCCTGCTGCTCTCGGTCCAAAGTATTTTTCAGTATTAAATCAGCAAATTTTGATCCATCTCTTCCAGTCTGAATTTCTATTGTGAAAAAATCACTTTCACTCAAATGGTATGTTTTCACAGAGTTCGAACCAACGTCTGGGTCAACTGCATTACTCACAGAAAAGCGCTCACCAGCCTGCGTTGCCTCTGAAATGTCTAAATCTATCGTGTCTCTTCTAAAATGAGGTGCGTTATCATTTATGTCCATTATCTCTAATTCGATGTAAAATATTCTTTTTGGGTTTTCAATTATTGCCTCCATTTTAAGATAACAAGATGTCTTGGTGGGACAGAGAGACTCTCTGTCAATTCGCTCAACAATGTACAGCTCCCCTGTTTCTTTTTTCACGTCCAGGTATTTCCTATTGGTAATAATCTCTATGCGCATTTTCCGATCAACTAATGTCTTCACATCTAATCCCAAATCTCCAGCTAAATTAGCGACGACAGTGCCTTCCTCGAGTTCCTCGGGGACAGAATAGTGTGTTACAGCCGACGTGGAATATAACGTGGCAACAAAAAGAAGAATTGTCGACACATACCTTTTCCAGTATTGAGAACAGACAAAACCTTCCATTGTTACCCCAGACCTTTGTCTTCCTCAACGTATTCTAAACCATTCCGCGCAGGATGTTGGACTACTGTTCTGCTTCAGTCAAATTCCCAAACAAAATGTATATACAGAAACGGAAAAATCCTTCAAATCCAAATTCATTCAGCACCAGGAGCTGTTCATTCGCCGTTATCTCCGTTTCACTTAATTGATGACTGTCATTGCGCATGCACGGCGACTGTGATGTCACAATAGCATATGTGACTGGGGAACAGCGACGCTGCTTGAAAGAAAGAGACCCTCTTATCAGCGTTTGTTATATTAACATTTTAAATTATTCTAGTGGTGTGTACCTCGAGTCAACCTCAAACACCTATAATATCTAATACATTGGGGGAGACTATTTTTTTATCATTTTATGTTGCTCGTGTGCAGTATGGTCAGGTTTATTTTTTTTCCTTAAACTTTTTCGTTCTGTCTTATGTGGATTGTTACGCATTTTCACACAGTTATAATCAAGTTATATTCTCTGACTAAGATAATGTTACTTTTTTTGTGGGTTTATTGCATTTCATCTTTCATCGATTGATTATTCTTCCGTTCACCACACGTAACCCTTCCGTCATTATAAAGCATATATCCATTGATTTATAACGTTGCTATTACGTAATACATACAACAATATTGATGAAAATGTAATATGTAATAAGTTGACGTGTAAAATAGCAAATGTATCTTTAATGGGAGTTTCAGCACCACAGAGCTGTCAGACAGTTTGAAGCTCTAACGTACCTACACTAGTTCCCTGTCATGGCAAACGTGAGTGATTGTTTCGTCGAGTGAACAACGCCACTCTTTGAAAATTGCAGGATGATGTTTTTCAAATGAAATAGCTTAATTAAAAAAGCATGTTTTAAAGTTAAAAGGTGATCTCAACATGAGTGACTGCTGAAGATATTGTTGAAAAGAATTATGTTAGTTATTTTTTCCGCCACTTTGTTTTGGCAACATTATATTTCAAATCCTCTACAATGGTAAATGGCACGTTACATGCTATATTGAACACTATATTGTACGAGATCAATTATAAATTTGGTCATACCTGCAGGGTGGAGGCTGCTGAGTCACTAGTGTCTGTCAGTCCTGTGCCTCTTGGTAAACTGGACACGATGTATCTGGAGCCCTTTGGCACAGGCTGTCTCACCACCATCTTTCCTTTCCTGGTCTCTGCTAGAAACAGACTGTACCAGTAGGCATCGTTGGACACCAGAGTGGAATCTGCAATGGAGGAGTTCCTGTCACTGATCACACTGTTCCTGCAGGGAGCAGCCGCTTTGCTGTGCTTGGGTTTCTGACACTTGAGCACGATGGTGACCAGTATGGTGATCAGCAGGAGAAATGACACCGAGCCCAGACCGATGACCAGATACAGGTTTAGGTCTGAAAAGATGTCATATTCTAGAGGCACCTCAGTCATGTCAGAGTAGGCCTTCACGGCAGTCTCCACTGTGGACAGCTTGATGGTGACTGTAGCAGAGAGAGCGGGCTCCCCGTTGTCTTTGGCAACAACAACCAGTCGCTGGTGGCGCGGGTCTCTGTAGCTGAACATCCTCATAGTCCGGATCTCTCCGTTGTATTGGTCCAGACTGAACAAGGTGGCGTCAGTCACCTGGAGAAACTGGTAGGTAATCCGAGAGTTGTGCACCGAGTCTGTGTCTAAGGCTATCACCTTGGAAACCAGAGAGCCTTTATCGGTGGATCTGGGGATCTTTTCCTCCACCACCGAGCCGTGCGCGCGCCACGGAGACACAATCACCGGAGCGTTGTCGTTCTGGTCCACAATGATGATGTGGACCGTCACGTTACTGCTGAGTGGAGGAGAGCCAGAGTCTCTGGCCTCGATGTGGAAAAGAAACTCATTCTCGATCTCATAGTCAAAAGTTTTTAGTGCGTAAAGATTACCGTTCTCTGGATTGATGGAGAACAGCATGGACATGGAGGTGTTGGCTATCTCTTTCTCCAGGATGAAATAAACTAGATACTGGTTTTCATGGAGGTCGGGGTCAAACGCAGTGAGGGAACTGAGCAGGGCTCCAGGTGCGTTATTCTCCATCACACGTATAGTATAAAATGACAGAGGGAACTGTGGAACATTGTCATTCACATCCAGCAGTTCTAACGTCATAGTTTCATTGTCAGATAAAGGAGGAGAACCTCTGTCTGTCACAGTGAAGGTGATGTCATATTCTGGAACCTTCTCACGGTCTAACGGCTCTGACACGACTAATTCATAATAGTTATCAGAGGATTCCCTCAGTTTGAAAGGCATGTTATCTGGAATATGAAGATCAACCACTCCATTGTCACCTGAGTCTTTATCACTGACACTAACTACTGCTATCACTGTGTCTACTTCTGTGTTTTCATTGACTGGACTCTGAAATGATTTAATAGATATTTCTGGATGGTTATCATTCATGTCCTCAATGACAATTTTGAGTTTACATTTTCCTGATAAACTATTGGCTCCTTTATCATTAGCTATTACTTCCATATCATAAATATTGAAATCTTCGTAATTTAACACTCCTTTTACAGTAATCTCACCCGTGTTGAGGTTTAAATTAAACGTTTCTTGCGTTTTCTCCGAAGTATATAAACTGTATGAGTATTTCAAATCAGAATTTGAGCCTTCATCCAAATCTGTTGCATTCAGATGAAAAACGAGATTTCCGATTGGAAAATTTTCCATTACACTGATTTGGTAACTCTCTTCTTCAAATGTAGGGGCGTTGTCATTTGTGTCTAAAACATGAACAATAATGCTGGCAGTACCAGAACGAGACGGCATTCCGCCATCTACAGCTGTGAGTATTAAATAATGAACAGCCTGCTGCTCTCGGTCCAAAGTATTTTTCAGTATTAAATCAGCAAATTTTGATCCATCTCTTCCAGTCTGAATTTCTATTGTGAAAAAATCACTTTCACTCAAATGGTATGTTTTCACAGAGTTCGAACCAACGTCTGGGTCAACTGCATTACTCACAGAAAAGCGCTCACCAGCCTGCGTTGCCTCTGAAATGTCTAAATCTATCGTGTCTCTTCTAAAATGAGGTGCGTTATCATTTATGTCCATTATCTCTAATTCGATGTAAAATATTCTTTTTGGGTTTTCAATTATTGCCTCCATTTTAAGATAACAAGATGTCTTGGTGGGACAGAGAGACTCTCTGTCAATTCGCTCAACAATGTACAGCTCCCCTGTTTCTTTTTTCACGTCCAGGTATTTCCTATTGGTAATAATCTCTATGCGCATTTTCCGATCAACTAATGTCTTCACATCTAATCCCAAATCTCCAGCTAAATTAGCGACGACAGTGCCTTCCTCGAGTTCCTCGGGGACAGAATAGTGTGTTACAGCCGACGTGGAATATAACGTGGCAACAAAAAGAAGAATTGTCGACACATACCTTTTCCAGTATTGAGAACAGACAAAACCTTCCATTGTTACCCCAGACCTTTGTCTTCCTCAACGTATTCTAAACCATTCCGCGCAGGATGTTGGACTACTGTTCTGCTTCAGTCAAATTCCCAAACAAAATGTATATACAGAAACGGAAAAATCCTTCAAATCCAAATTCATTCAGCACCAGGAGCTGTTCATTCGCCGTTATCTCCGTTTCACTTAATTGATGACTGTCATTGCGCATGCACGGCGACTGTGATGTCACAATAGCATATGTGACTGGGGAACAGCGACGCTGCTTGAAAGAAAGAGACCCTCTTATCAGCGTTTGTTATATTAACATTTTAAATTATTCTAGTGGTGTGTACCTCGAGTCAACCTCAAACACCTATAATATCTAATACATTGGGGGAGACTATTTTTTTATCATTTTATGTTGCTCGTGTGCAGTATGGTCAGGTTTATTTTTTTTCCTTAAACTTTTTCGTTCTGTCTTATGTGGATTGTTACGCATTTTCACACAGTTATAATCAAGTTATATTCTCTGACTAAGATAATGTTACTTTTTTTGTGGGTTTATTGCATTTCATCTTTCATCGATTGATTATTCTTCCGTTCACCACACGTAACCCTTCCGTCATTATAAAGCATATATCCATTGATTTATAACGTTGCTATTACGTAATACATACAACAATATTGATGAAAATGTAATATGTAATAAGTTGACGTGTAAAATAGCAAATGTATCTTTAATGGGAGTTTCAGCACCACAGAGCTGTCAGACAGTTTGAAGCTCTAACGTACCTACACTAGTTCCCTGTCATGGCAAACGTGAGTGATTGTTTCGTCGAGTGAACAACGCCACTCTTTGAAAATTGCAGGATGATGTTTTTCAAATGAAATAGCTTAATTAAAAAAGCATGTTTTAAAGTTAAAAGGTGATCTCAACATGAGTGACTGCTGAAGATATTGTTGAAAAGAATTATGTTAGTTATTTTTTCCGCCACTTTGTTTTGGCAACATTATATTTCAAATCCTCTACAATGGTAAATGGCACGTTACATGCTATATTGAACACTATATTGTACGAGATCAATTATAAATTTGGTCATACCTGCAGGGTGGAGGCTGCTGAGTCACTAGTGTCTGTCAGTCCTGTGCCTCTTGGTAAACTGGACACGATGTATCTGGAGCCCTTTGGCACAGGCTGTCTCACCACCATCTTTCCTTTCCTGGTCTCTGCTAGAAACAGACTGTACCAGTAGGCATCGTTGGACACCAGAGTGGAATCTGCGAATGGAGGAGTTCCTGTCACTGATCACACTGTTCCTGCAGGGAGCAGCCGCTTTGCTGTGCTTGGGTTTCTGACACTTGAGCACGATGGTGACCAGTATGGTGATCAGCAGGAGAAATGACACCGAGCCCAGACCGATGACCAGATACAGGTTTAGGTCTGAAAAGATGTCATATTCTAGAGGCACCTCAGTCATGTCAGAGTAGGCCTTCACGGCAGTCTCCACTGTGGACAGCTTGATGGTGACTGTAGCAGAGAGAGCGGGCTCCCCGTTGTCTTTGGCAACAACAACCAGTCGCTGGTGGCGCGGGTCTCTGTAGCTGAACATCCTCATAGTCCGGATCTCTCCGTTGTATTGGTCCAGACTGAACAAGGTGGCGTCAGTCACCTGGAGAAACTGGTAGGTAATCCGAGAGTTGTGCACCGAGTCTGTGTCTAAGGCTATCACCTTGGAAACCAGAGAGCCTTTATCGGTGGATCTGGGGATCTTTTCCTCCACCACCGAGCCGTGCGCGCGCCACGGAGACACAATCACCGGAGCGTTGTCGTTCTGGTCCACAATGATGATGTGGACCGTCACGTTACTGCTGAGTGGAGGAGAGCCAGAGTCTCTGGCCTCGATGTGGAAAAGAAACTCATTCTCGATCTCATAGTCAAAAGTTTTTAGTGCGTAAAGATTACCGTTCTCTGGATTGATGGAGAACAGCATGGACATGGAGGTGTTGGCTATCTCTTCTCTAGGATGAAATAAACTAGATACTGGTTTTCATGGAGGTCAGGGTCAAACGCAGTGAGGGAACTGAGCAGGGCTCCAGGTGCGTTATTCTCCATCACACGTATAGTATAAAATGACAGAGGGAACTGTGGAACATTGTCATTCACATCCAATAGATGTAAGGTTATTGTTTCGTTATCAGATAAAGGTGGCGTTCCTGCATCCGTCACAATTAGTGTAATATCATATTCAGGTACTGATTCACGGTCCAAAGGTTCAGACACTATGAGCTTGTAATGCATAGGCCTATCTGATGACTTGTTAAGAATAAAGGGCATGCGCTGATTAATGGATAAGCTTACGTTTCCATTGTTGCCAGTGTCTCTGTCACTTACGTCTACCAGAGCTATGACACTTCCTACTTGGATGTTCTCATCCACAGTGTTTTTTACAGACTGTATGATAATTTCAGGATAATTGTCATTCATATCCGTCACGTGGACGACTACGCTACACTGCCCCAGCAAGGGATTTGTCCCTTTGTCTCTAGCCTCAATGTGCATCTCATAAAATGTCATATCTTCATAGTCAATAGTACCCTTCACAGTTATCTCCCCCGTGTTAGGATTCAATGCAAATACGTCTTGTGTTTTTTCTGACGTATAAAGGGTGAATGAGTACACTATCTCTGAATTTAGACCCTCGTCAAGATCTGTAGCGTTAAGCTTCATCACTAAGGATCCGATCGGGGAATTTTCCGTCATATTTATTGTGTAAATCTGCTTGTCAAATTGAGGAGGATTATCGTTTGTGTCCTGTACTTTAACAATAATGTTGGCAGTGCCGGAGAGCACAGGAACCCCGCCGTCCACAGCAGTCAGTATTAAATTGTGAACAGCATTCTCCTCTCTGTCTAAAGACTTTGTCAACACCAAATCCACATATTGAGTTCCATCACTGCCCGTCTGAATTTCGATTGTGAAATGTTCACTGACACTGAGTTTGTATGTTTTAATTGCATTTTTGCCAACATCCGGATCGACACCATTAGGCAGAGAAAATCTCTCTCCCGGTGTTGCCGATTCATAAACGCCGAGCTCTACTCTTTCTCGTCGAAAATGTGGAGCGTTATCATTTATGTCTGTTATTCCAAGTTCAATGTTGAAGATGCGCAAAGGGTTTTCTATGATTACATCAAGCTTTAGAAAACAGGATGTTGTTTTTATCGGACAAAGGTATTCTCTGTCCATCTTTTCCACGATATACAGCTCTCCTGTCTTTTTATTGACATCTAAATATTTTTTGTTATGGAAAATATCAAGTTTTACCTCTCGTTGTGCCAAACCTCCAGGCTCAAGTCCCAAATCCGCAGCGAGATTAGCCACAACAGATCCAATTTCCATTTCCTCCTCTATAGAGTACCGTGTCACAGACAAAGCGCTGGGCCATACTGCAGACAGGAAAAAGAGAGTGGCCCACGAATTCATCCTTTCTTCTGCAGGAAACAATACTCCAAATTCTCAAAACGTGTGTTGATTTTGTAGATTTTAAAGTTCAGAAAAGGGAAAACATTTTAGAGTCTTGTTAAAAAGCATAGCATCCAGAAGGCTGTGTCTTACACCCTTTACTTATGGGTGTGTCATGACTACCAGGAGAGCAATGCATTATGCTTTAGTGGTCAACAGCGACACCATGTGACATAGACTGCACATAGTCCAGTAACTGTGCATCTAGAATCATCTTTGATGTCCAAGAACTGGA